>NW_009936801.1:53764-55665 GCF_000696875.1 Nestor notabilis
ACCACTGTGGCTATCCCTGGCCAAGAAGAAAGCCAAAGCATGGAGTGAAATGCCCCAGATTGTACAATAGCAAATGACACGAACACCCCTCTTTGTGTTGCCAATAGCTGTGTTAACTCCACTTAATCCCTTCTTTACTGTGACCATTTTTTTGAGACATAAGGGCCTTAAAACTCTTGATCAGACTGTTGTATGTAAATACACAATGAAGAAATGCCACTGCAGGCTTTATTTGAAGTATTAGGAAGCTGAGCATTTCCTACTACCAAATACTAGGAAAACTGGATCAATTTACTGTATCCTTACACATCTGACAGTGATGTTCTAAGAAGATATGCTTCAGGCTTTTGAAATCTTTCCCTTGCAAAATACGTTTTTAAAGTTTCTGCAGACCATATTTTGTGTGATGTGGCTTTGCCTAAGAAGTTAACGTATGCTATAACGTAGATATAATGCCGGGCACTGACGCATCATGACTCATGGGCACTGAGATCATCACACTTCTTTCTCTCATGCTCTGGGATGGGCAGTCTGACTTTGCTTCTGATTGTTAATGGATCTGTTGCGTGATAGCTGTAAGAACTAAACAGCATTGTGAGTTCTGGGTTTTGGGTGGTTTGAAGTCTCAGCGCTGTGGGTCTTGTTCTTTGCTCATTGATGCCTGCTGGAATGGCCCAGAGCCACACACTTGTTCTCTCCAATGCACTGGAAAATCATCACACACTAGCATATACTCTGCTTTTGGTTACACCTTTGGAAATCTGGAATAATTCAGGCATTCTACAAAAAAAAAACCAAAAACCAAACCAGTTATTTCATTTTGGCAAATAGTGATTTATTCTTTGTGAGATTCCTCAGCCAATTGTCTCTCTTACAGAGTACGCTGGGGATGGGAACTATTTGCTACCTAGGAGGTGGCATCTTGTTTTCAGCAAATGCCAGTCTGCACATTTTCATGTGGATATGTGTTCAGTCATTTGTGTTTAATGCTAGCAATAAAAGGGGCATCTGCTTTCCTCCTTGCCCCATCAGTCTTTAACCAGTAACCTAACATCAGTCTCAGAATGTGCAGCTGGGAAAGGATTATTCTCTCAGGGCCTGGCCTTGCAGTCACTCAAGTTGGCAGAAGTTTTGCTATTGACTTTGGTGGAAGAACATGTTTGAAAAAGAAACTTTGTAAAACAGTATTAGTGGCTTAAGTGGCAGAGGCACTTACTGGTCCTTGTCAGGTTTTGCAGCATTGCATATTTATGTAGTTTTTATTTATAGTCAGTGCAAAACTTGAAGGCTGGCTTGGCTGATGGGCAGGTTTTAGCTGGAAAGTTGGCAGGTATTTTTGACGTAAATATTATCTATTGATAGGATTAACTGCTAAAGAAATAAATTTAGGTTTTGATTCAGCTCAAGCAAGGCTTTAATCTTCCAGCCTTGGTCTGAATTTAGTAAGTACCTCTTGCAATTTGAAGACAGTACTAATTAGGAGCTTGACTGTGATTTTATTTTTTCTTTTTTTTTCTTTTGTTATTATATAGGTGCAAACTCACCCAAGTAGGCTCACTTAAGGTATAGATAGTGTTTATTTTGTACACCAGAAAGAGTTTCACACTGGCTTGGTAATCTGCACCTATTTTGCTACTTGTTTTTCTCTATTTTAGGAAGCATATCTTCAGTTACAAAGAACTGAAACATTTGTATTTCTCTGAAACGTTTGAGCAATGCGAATGAACATGCTCAGCTTTGGTTCCTGAGGTTTTGTACAGCTGCCATCCCATCACAAGCTTACAGACCCTGTGTAAAATACTTGCATTTCTATATTCAGCAAACTCTCTTCTCTTTTTATGAGCATGGATTGAGATCCTTCACCCAAAGTGCTGCAAATGACACTATAATCTCTCTTTCCC
>NW_009936801.1:55696-67922 GCF_000696875.1 Nestor notabilis
TTGATCTTAATATTGTTTCTGTCTTTTATGTTTGGTATGTATATGTGTTTTTGTAATCCTTGGCTCAAAGGGAACCCCTTTTGTATTCCATTCCCGTATTTGGTTTACAATTAAATGCTGTTGCCAGTGATGAAATAATTGCTGGGAAGATTGATAGATGGCCCTCATTCATTAAGGAAAAAATAAAAAGAGGTCTTTGACCAGTATAGATGCTAAACATGGATATATTGCATAGATCTTGTTTTGAGATGATTTTGTGTGGCCTAGGACTGATGAACACAGCTGACCAGCTAATGCACTTTTCTAAATCTATCTATGTAAAAGTTTAAAATATCACCAGAGAGTTGATGGTTCTCCTTTTGTTCTGGTGTTATTGGTCCTTCAGTGCAGGGTTGGCTTGAAAGCTAGCACTTGTGTTTGCAGGAAACCTTGTCAGTGACTGTGTTTTGTCATTGCTGGCCAGTTGCTGTAAGACATTTTGGGGTTGCTTTAAAAAAGAAGAAAACCACATGAGAATCATGTGATGTTACATTTGAAATCGATGTGCCTTCTGGATTTCTGAAATTAGTGTTTTCAAGTTTCTCACTGCAACTAAGAGAACAAAAAGCACAGAGAGAAAAAAATGAAACCCAAGTCTCATATAATTGCAAGAGTTTAGATGATGGTATTTTAAGGTAATCATTGAAGTACTAGTGATTTATTGATGCATTTCTAGAAGTTGCTAGCTGTATTGGCATGGCTTTGATTTCCTGTCATCCTAGTGCAGTTTTTAGGTGTTCGATGAGTGCAAATAACTAATTTAGGAAGCTCATTTTGGGTGATTATTTCTAGACACAGTCACTGCCTTTGAAAACAAGGTGTCTTGAAGTGCAGAGCTCATTGCACAATGTGACCGTGAGGTTTAATGGATCAGGATCTTTAGTGGAGGATGTAGAAAGATGTCCCTGAAATTCCCTGTGCACAGTGCAGCAACTGAGGCTCCAGCTGGCTTTGGTGCTGCTGTGTGACAGCAGAGGGTGCTGCTGCCATCCCCGAGGAGCGCAGAGGGCTTCTCTGGATAGCAGATTTCAGTGTGCATTTGATGTGTGCTATTACAGTACGGAGATGGGAGGCTTTCATTAATGCAGAGTGTGATGCATTATTCCATTAATGCAGAGAGGTCTGAATGCAGAGAGTTCTGGAAGAGAGGTGTATTTCTATGTGTGATCTGATGGAGGCTTTGAGGTATAAAGTGTGGAAAAAAAAATCCTTTACCTTGTGACAAGAAGCCCCTGAGCATTGGTGACGATGATGGGGAAAGGTAGGTTATGTGGTGAATTCAGTCCTGCAGTGGGGCCATATGGGAGGATATGTGGATGTGTTCAAAAAGAGTACTGTGGTTTGGCATTTTAACTCTGCTGCTTCGAACAACTTCTGCCTGGCTAGAGGTTGATCTTCATTCCAGCCAGGTGTAGAAGCTGATGATTTTACAGAAGAGATTAGAGAAACAAGTAGCAAGTAGGTGTGCACCCAGCTGTAGATTACAGAGATTCCTTTTCCTGTAACAGTTTGCTGTAAAGACTTGGATGAAAAGAGACTGTTACATTATCATCCAGCTGGGAATCTGCTTGTGGTTAAGTGGGTTTGTGGACAAGAGGGAATGAGCCAGTTTAAATGAGGCAGATAGACTCTGAAATTTCCAAAGCTACATGCTTCTGCTCTAACACAACTCTGGCAACACTTTTATTATGAGAATCTTGCATATACATCTCCATAAACAGACAAAAAGAATGAATTCTAGAGTTCAGATATGACTGAGGAGTTAATACTCATTTTAAATTACCATACCTAGAAGGAAAGTCTTAGAATACTGGGGAAAGACTGACCATATTGAAAACACTAAATGCTAGCCCTTTTCATGTTAGAAAGTCTAGATACAGAAGGCCATCCCAACTAGTATTACATTATGTCTTTTTAAGTGCTGCAGTCTAAAATATTAAATGCAGTTTGTTTTGAAGTATTACAATAGATTTCTCAGCTTAGAAAAGCTGTAATTCCTGACTTTGTGCCACCTGCTCTCTTAAGTGCTTTTGAGATCAATACAGGAAAGATATTAGCCTGTGACGATACTTTGTCCTTTAGAACTGCTACTGGAAGGTGATACACCTGGAGGATACCAGTAATGAGCAGCCTAATAAATAAGGCAAAGATCTCTCTGTCTTTTCCTCTAGAGTGTGTTAACCTACCTGCAGTTTTGTTAAAGATTCATCCTGGATATAAGATTTGAGAAATTAGATCAACCATCACCAGAATGTTAGTAATGACCATGTGGAACGTCTTGTATTTGGGAAATCTAAGCATCTGCTTAGGATTCTGACCCTGACTTCTTGCTTGCTGTAGTTGTTGCATTCTCTCTCTTCTATGTTGTTAGGAAGTATTGCACCAAAGGCATCAATATTTGTCTCAGGCTGTTGTTACGGTCTGGGTTAGTTCTTGGTGCAGAGGTTGGCTGAAAACTCTGGTTTTCATTTAAAATGTTTTAAAATGTCTTTTATGGAAGTAGGCAGGTGAAATAAACTGTAAATTCTGAACTTGGTACACAAAACTATGCATCTGCGTGGAACAAAAAGGTTGCTCAGGTATTTCCAGCTGGCTGGATGAAAGGGCATGGTTGGATGAAGGTGAATGACTAGGAAAGAATGGCAATTCAAACTGAGAAACAAAAGGCTCAGTGTGGGAAGCTACAATTCAAATTACTCTTCCATAATGGGATATGTCTAGGGACATGGAAAGGTATTGAAAGGGGCATTTAAGTGGTGAAGCTCTTTATGCATCTTCTCTCTGCACATGAGGAAGCAGAATTTCAGATGTTCTTGTAAATGAATGGAAATACATCAGAGTGCCCACTGCCATCTGCAGCTTTATTTTATGTTATTTTGTTTTTTCATTTGGTGCAGTCTGTACATTCCCACTTTATATGGTCCAGGAGAGGTAACTGTTACCAGAACTTGTTCCTTATTCTGGACCATATTAGGCAGGTGAGTACCTTGACTGCACTGCAAATCAAAGCCTGTTCTGACCTGCTGTTCATGTCCACAGCAGCCCAGCACTTTAAAAGGAACAGCTGTATGATCTGTGTGTTAAAAATACAGCTTCTCAGAAGTGAGCTAAGACAGAGTTTAGCAGCTTCGCCTGACTTGAGGGGCAGATTATTAACTATGGAAAATGTGAGATGCTATCATTATTGTTATTGTGCTAGGAGAGATTTAAAAAGAACCTATTTTAATAGCTGATTATTTTTTAGAGGCAATTAGACGAAGAAGAATCTAGAGGTAGATTATCTAAACAGGATTAAACTCTCAATTCTTAGACTGATCTATAAACCAAGTTAGTAATTAAACAAAAACCAGGTATGAAAATGGCTGAGGTGTGGAGTATTTCATTGATACAATTTTGTATGATGTAGAAATGAAAAGGCAGCAAAAATGGATTGATTGACATGAATAATGTAAATGGACAAGATTGGCTGGTACCTGAAACTCTCATTCCAGACTTTCTTTTATCTACCTCAGAACAGTTCTGCTAAAAAATCCCCTTAGCTTCTCTAAGTAGTCTTACTTTTCATTTATGGGTTCAAACTCAGTTTTTACTTAACCTGGTTTGTAGTCAGCCATATTTTACAGAAACCCCAAGAAAAGCTGTCAAATCCAAGACCGCACACCTATGAATACTGGCACACCACCTTTTTCAAAGTTCACCTAACCTGCTTTGCTAAGCTAATACTTCATTACATTTTCCCTGTTATACAATTCTGCCTCCAAATTAGTTTGATTTACAGGTATTTTTCCAACACAGAAGGGTGAGGTTGACTGCTTTAAAATTAGAAGGTTTCCACGTTGCTCAGGAGTATGTTTCTCTGCAGTTGAGGTAACTTTTTCCAAGTTACACAATAAGTTCACTGTAGTAACTGCAGCAATGTATGGGAAAGGGTTGAAGTCCTGGGGCTGTGTTGTGTTTCCATAGAGTGTAAATTGCATGCAGCAGCCTTCCCTGATGATGTCATGGGCACCATGGAGAGCTAAGGAAGCAGGAGGAGATGTCGCTGCCTGGCTCCTCGTGGTGTTCCTGCTGTGCCAAATAAGTCGCTGCTGACATGGGCAAAGGGAGCAAAGGGATAGATGAGAAGCAGTAAAGGGGTGATATGCCCCCCCAAAGGCCATTTTGCCACTTGTGCATGTGGGATGAAAGAACTTCACTGGATTTCACAACCTGCAGCAGTATGTTTTATTCATCCAGGAGGAAATAAAGTGACTTTTCTGTCACACCTAGATGTACAAATTAGGCTAGATCTACATTAAACTGGAGCTGTGTTTTAAACTCAAGAGGCATTCACTCAGTTTAGATACTGAATCATGCATATTTCAAAGAGGAGGGATATATATCTGTTTTAGTAGAGCATTTCATTAGTAAACGGAGTTCTACCCCAATATGAGTGACCTGATCTGTACTTGTGTGAAAGGAAATCAGAACAGAGCTTCTTTTTTTCCACTTTGACAGGACAATTTATTACATAGGCATTCTTAATGTTATGATCCCTTATAAAAATAACTGCCTCCTTACTTCATAATGTTTATAAAATAAGAGCTTTGGCTGTGAGAAGTACTACATATTAAGGTAGAATAATAACTGAGAATATGTACATTGGATGTAAAATGCTCGGAGAATCAGCAGCGCTTTTTACTTACGATTTATTTAATAGTTTCAGAGCATGACTTGCTTCTAAAGTCCAAATTCGGCAAGTACTCTAGCATGGATCATGAAATCATAGCATCATAGAATGGTTTGGGTTGCAACAGACCCCAAAGCGCATCTAGTTCCAACCCCCTGCCATGGGTAGGGACATCTTCCACTAGACCAAGTTGCTCAAAGCCACATCCAACCTGGCCTTGTAGTTTGTTAATGCTGGTTTATATGTCATTCCATCCTTTTCCTTACAGATTTCTCCTTTGAAGGCAGTGGTTCAAAAATTAGGTGATACAAATATACAGCCATGGCCAATTCATTTTTAGAGCATGCCACTCCTTCAGAAAGACAGTTTGTATCTCTGGGAAGCTAATCGCTTAGCAGAAGGAGCTGGGATGGAGCAGTGGGATGCCTGGACCCCTCTGTGGAGACTTCGTGCGGTAGAGCTTCTTCCCCTGCTTCACCTTCTCTGCCCTGGCCAGCAGTGCTGCAAACCCTGGCTTGGGTGCAGTGGGGTGAACCAGGGGGTTGGCACATCTGGCCCCAGTATCTGGGAGCTGCTGTGGGTACCAGAGCCTCGTGGTCTGAGCTCTACTGCTGCTGCAGGAGGGTGGCAGTGCCTGTGCTGGCTGGGTGCCACTCGTGCTCTCCCTGGCAGTAACCCATGGCTGGCTCCTGCAGGCACTCTGCAGGCAGCTGCTGTCTCGCAGACACAGACCCTTGACATTTATTTACTCTCCCCCAGTGTTTCCCTTGCTGTGCTGATGTAACCAAGGCCATTGCATAATAACCTGGTCTTCAAAATGAACTTCTTGTAGCTTCTTTTACCATGTGAAAGAAGTTGAGCCAGCAATGCTGGAGGTGTCCAGAGCTGCTGGAACATCTCATTTCTTTGCCTTGGACAGGCAGCTTGTCAGTCTTCTCACTCTGTTTAATAATAGGAATTTTAGAGTGTGTGCACACACTTTTGTATCGACTGAGAAGATGAAACCCACAATTTTCCAGACCGAACCGATACTTTTGCTAGACTTTTGCAGTTGTCTTTATGAGCAGTATGGGTCTGTAACCACAGGACTGCAGCAGAACTTTTTTCTCTTGCAGTGAGTGACTTAAACAACCACAGACTTCATGCAATTTTCCCAAGAAATGTAAAATAGCAAGAAGGATTTCAGTACTAAGTGGCACTTTGGGTTTTCTTTTGGATCTCAGGAACAGCTCTGTCAGACAGGAACAAATCTACTAAAGCCAATGGAATTAGTTTGGTCTAAATAAGATTATAATTGGACCTTTTTGTTTCTGCATTGCTCAAAAAGAAACCTAAGTAAATAACTTGTGTTCAAGTCTCCTTCTAGCTATGCCAGAACTATGCTGATGTTGGGGGAAATTGCCCCAAATGCACTCTGTCTGATAGTGTCCAGTGGAAAAATATTTCAGTAAGTATCTGTGTTTCCTAGGTAGCCCTTTTGGAACTTGTAATTAATAGCTGTTTCTTACTACAAATACTATTTTACTGGCTTCTTTAAGTTCCTAGATGTCCCTGCAGACATTTCTTCTACTGGACTTTCACAAGGTGGGAGATTTCAGAGGCTGACCACAGCTAGCTCTGCTCACATTCACAGCTGTGGGGTTGTGTGCTGGCAGCAGGCTGGGTGCCACCACATGTCACCTCTTATACAGCATTACTGATGTAACACGCTGCCTGTGGCATAATGGCTTTTAAGTTAGAACCAACTGACGTCCGCCTGACTGAGAGAATGCAGAGCAAGCTTGCGTCTCCCTGCAAAACACAGCATAGGCATTTCCACAGTCATTCACAGCATGTTCTTCATTTATGTTTATGCTGATGGTTGGACCCAAGATAGAAAGCTATATTTTGAACTAGACATCAGGTTCTCCTGAGTTCAGCACGTATATGAATTCGGGTTTGGGTTCTGTGTGTTGTGGAACTTTGATTCAGATGCACTGCTCTAGTTCACATCTGGATCTGAACTCCCTCAAAGCTTGGGGATATTTGGAGGATTGTTTTTAGTTTTAAACCCATGCAATCTAGCTCGTAGAAACTGGGTTCATTTTGGAATGTTGTTAATATGAGCCTAAGAGCAGAATAGCTGCTACTATCAACAAGTAATCATAAATATTTCTACTAATAGCCCTGGCCTGGCATTCTGGCTTTAATTAATCTGATTATGTTCAATAATAAATAGTAGTAACGCTTTGGACATATTTTTTAACTGATGAAGCTGCTAATCAATTTTGCAAAACTAGCATTCAGTAAGCTAGGGATTTACCTTGCTTGAAGGCAGTATTAATCCCTGGCTCAGAAGATGACTATCTCTGTATGTCTGGGATCATCAAACTAATCTTTTCTTTTATTTTTCTTTTTGGTAGTGCAGTGAAGTGTACCCTTTTTGGTTTGGAAGAAACTGATTTATGGGAAATGATTCATCTGCCACATGAGAAATAGTTTTGAGGTAGGTCAATTTATTTTGGCTTTCTGAAGTCTTAAGAATGATCAGTTAACAGCTGTAGGCTTAAAGCACAGAAATGACAGCTAAACTGGTGAACCTGTGACCATTTGTTGTAGCAGAAGTACCAAAGTGCCCGTGTGTCTAAAGCTGGCAGGCCAGTTTTTGTCCAGCTAGGAAGGGCTAAAAATAGGAAGCTGGTTTCCATTCTGGTTTCCCTGAGGAGTGTGTGTTTTGGCTTCAAAGAAGGTGAGGAACAGACACAGAGTTTTTGCCTTGCTTTTAGGAGTTGTCCCACTTTGCTCTTACCTGGTATCTCATTAAACTTGCCCAAGGGTGTTTCCTGTGATGGAAAAGGGCTGCAAATTTGCCTCCTAGCACTGGCTTTCTGTAGAAGCTTGAACAACATCTTTTCTGCTCTTGTGAGACAGGGTGTTTAACTGTGACCAATGTGAAATGAAGGATTTTCAGTTCAGCCTTTGCTGAACTATCACTGATGCAACCTACCTCCACAGAAAAAGCCCACCGTAAACTTTTCTTAAAAGATTGAGGAAAATGTTGGTCTCTGGCAATGAAATGCTGTTTTTATTTTAGGCATCTCAATGTAAGAGTGAGGAAAGCAATCTGATTAGCACATTTGCTAGAGAAATGAACCAATGGGAAGGTGAAAATATTAATAAAAGATAGAGTTGATTTATAGTCAAACTGGCCTTTAAATTTGCAGTATATGCTGTAACAACGTGCTTATATAACCTATTTCTATTCAAAAAGGTTTATGTGGGTCTATATTGAATTATGCATTTAAAATTAATCCACTGAGGCAGCCCACTGAGATGCCACTTCTCATTTAGTAACTGCATTAAGGACTTTGTGCTTCATTTAGAAACTGTGAGAAGCTTGCTTTGTGCTGTGGAGAGGAACTGCCCTGCCAGATTCAGACTGGCTGGTATGGGGGGGGGGGGGGGGGGGGGGCGGGGGGGGGGGTTAAAACAACCATCTCTCTGTCTCTCTCTTTCTGAGTTACCAGTAAAACTATTCTTGACTCGTGTGACCCGACTCATGCAGCTTGGCTGAACCTGACAAACCCAACCAACTTGTGTCAGATTCTTAGAACAGATGAATGAAGATTTTCTTCAGGCGTTGGGAACAGTTGATTCTGCATTTGCAAGGCTGTAGAGAGCCAGAACAGACAGACACACATATTAGGTTTTATACCAGCAGCTGTAATTCAAGTTTATTAAGTACCTTGTTTGTGTAGTTTTCCAGTTCCTTAGACCTTGGTAATGGGTCAAGAGCTCTTCTAGATGTTTACATGGATTTTGTTCTAAGAAATCTTTGGCTCTTAGCTCTTCTTATCTGCATTCTCCAAAGTGTAATTCGGTTTCTAAAATGGCTGCAAAATGGTGTTGTGAGGCTCTGTGTTCTGTCTGAATTAAACTTCCATAGCTTAAAAATAAAAGCATACCAGTTCTGCATATTCACACTGTGATGTAAAATACAAATGGAGAGATCTACATGGCCTATCTCAGTCATCACAAAAAATGAGTTGTTTTGGGAATTGACTGCCTTTATTGACTCTGGGCAAACCTGTTGCCTTCCTATTCTGCTTTTGGTGGTGGTTTTTATTATTAAGATAGTGCTTTATGGCTGTAGTTTAAAAAAAAATTGCTGTATTCAGAGCAAGTCTTTCAGTTTGTATTTCTCATTCTAGGGACTATGCTTATACTGATGAAGTATTTAAATGTCTCCTGGATATTTAAGAAGTTAATTTTGTGAATGCTGAAAATGAGGAAGTTTGCTCTCATACAGAGTTGTGTACCTTCTCTTCCATATTTGCCACTGCGTCTGTCCCACCGTTTCTTCTGTTGTTCATGTTGCAGCTAGACCAGAGACACCTGGAAGCTCTCCACCTCCTATGTGGGTTTATGCATGCATGTTGGGGGACTGGCTGGCAGTTTCCAATTTGAAAGGAGGTGGTAGAAATCTCAAAGAAAATGGTTAAAAATCTGCTACCTGGTTCAGAACTTATCAGAGATGATGGACAGGCAATGTCATATTTTAAGTGAAGCTTCTGCAGAAAACCAGGCTGAAAGTATAAATAGTTGTAAAAAGAACATTCTCTCATTTCTGCATTCTGTCTCCATTTACAGTCAGCAAACAGAACAACTTGTTTGGTTTGCTTTATTTTTGTGTGAGAGAATTAATATGTGTGATTTACTAGAGGGAAGCTGAGTTGAAGAAAAGGATTTTTATGTAAGTACAGAAAGTATTTAGTCCCCTGATCATTTTTATCTGCTAAGGGATTAAATTCCATAGTCTAGACTCAGCTGCTATAAAAATTTTGTCTCTTGCATGTATGACTGTGCTGTATGAGATGAGAGTTTCATTGCTGCGGGGTGTCATGTAGCCAGTCCCAGAGAGGACTTTGACTATCAGGGTAGACACTTTAAATGAGATTCAGTAGGTAAGGTAAATAACATTTATATATAATGACCTTGTTTTAAAGTAGTCATGCCTTTACCAGATCTGCGACTGATATCCTCAGAGTTATTTAGGTGTCTCATTAATGCAGTGGGGAACTGGATGTCTGAGTATTTGGGGATCTGAAGTTAAATTAGAAAACAATGAACATCTTGAGGAAAGTGTTATCAAAGATTAAAATAGATCAGAAACCTCTTTAAGTCCCACTATTTTAAGGACCCTTTATAGGCTTATTTGTGTTTAGATTAAGGGTAAATAAGAGCATAAAATTAAATGTTCATTTTAATATGTGAAAAGCAACTGGTTGCATAACTGTGGAGTTATGAAACCTATATTTTTGTCCTCTGCATCCTGAACATCTGTGGCCTATATTTAATTGCAGTTTTCATCTTCAATTTGAAGAAACAATGTTTTGCCTGAAGACAAAAGTGATCTGTGTAGTGAAACCACCTAAATAGTGTGGTTGAGTCTCAGTTGCCAACAGAAAAGGCATTTTTATACATGTTCTAACTCAGAAATTGTATTCGATGGTTTAAATACAGTTAAGAATACTCTGATGTTCTGAGCAATATGAAGAATGGAAGTATTAAGACATAGAGGGACTGTAACTCAAGAAGAACAGGTGCATAAGGATAGCAATGTGGGGCCATATTGTGGTATCAATTTTTAAGCAGAAATCCATACTGATTCCAGTAGGGAGTAGTTCAGATGAAATATTGATGAAATGATATAATACGGCCCAGGGGTAGGAAATAACAAAATGTGGAAAGTAAAGCAAGCCAGTGCAAGGAGGGGAAAAAATATGAAATGCAGAACCAAAGGCAACGAGCAACCTCATTAAAAATACTCCTGAAAAATCTGGAGAATGATGTAGAAAGCAGGTGATGTGTAGAGCGCAATGTGATAGTCTCATCACCTTTCACCTTCTATAGCAGGGCATACTGCCAGATAGCTTCAGCCCAGGTTTGCAGCTGCAATCTGTGTTTTGCAGTTGGTCCATATAATGGACCAGATGAGATTTCTGTTTCAGTCAGCCTCCTTTTTTTGACTTGTAATTCAAATCCAAATGCTAATCTGCATTTGTGACTCAGAAATCTCTAAGTGGCATTCTTATCGCAGAGGAAAAAGATGGAGCCTTCATGTAGAAATAGAAAGGTGAGGTTTGAAGGATATTCATTAGTTTTTCAAAACGCAGGTAGTTGAAAGCTTCTGAAATGTTTGCATTCAGTTTGCTTCCCTTTCATTATAGCTGTTAAATTCAAGCTCTCAATAGGCTTCTTAGCCCATGTCTGAGTTAGAAATCAAGATTTCTGCAAGCGTACAGTGATGAAAACAAGGCAAGCTATGCACTTTTAGTTCAAAACCGAATTCTGTTGTTTGAAGTAAATCTTAGACAGGGTTCCCAGGTACAATCTTGATGAGATATCTCATGGTAAAACTACAGTTTGCTCCAAATTCAGTATGATTTTTTCCACAGAGGTAAGGAATTCTAAACCTCCAGTTTCTGCCTGCACATCTCATGAAATACATAGGTGGTCTGTCTGAGGACAGGCTGTTCAATAACGAAGGCTTGTTCATAGCCATGGCATTAAAGAACATCATCAAATAGGTATCCCAGTTAACCAAATTGAAGGTGGAAATATTTCCACCTACTATTAAAATGTAGCTTCTGCTAGTTTTCTGCCAAAGACATATTAAGTATTTTATTTTGAGAGTTTTCTAGCACACCACCATTCATTTCCCCGCTTTGGATTTGTAGATTAAAAAGAACACAAAGAAAGAACACTCAGAGCATACGCCAATAATACATACATGCTTATGCAGCCAGCAGTTCCCTTATTTAAAGAGAAGGCTCTAAGAATTAAATTTCATAATTTTCTGAAATAGCAAGGACATTTAAAGAGCATCTGTGGATTAGTCTGAGTAAGTTTGTTCTGCAAATTGCATGAAAAGAAAACAGCCTCTTCCTAGGTATTGCAACAAATTGTTCCCGGCACTTCAGCTTAATACACTAAATGAAAATTCAGAGGAAGCAACACAATATTGGATGAACCTGTTTCAGAACATTGGCTCAGGGCACAAAGCAAGTAATTAACAAGCTGAATGAAGCATTTAAGCCCACGCCTTATCATTTATGTAACTAACCTTTGAGTTTTGGACGCACTGGTATGCTGCAGTGAAGCCTACACAGTGTTTCTTTTATGTGTGTGTATTGAGCAAATGGGAAATGCATACCCTGCCATTTGTTTTTCACATTTCCAGTGCTTATCAGAATTCTCTGGCTGAGTGATCTTATATTGCAAAAATGTATGTCTCTTGGTCCTTTTTTCTGTAGTGCAGTATAAATCTAGATGAGTCTCAGCCTTGTTATGTGTGTGTGGGGATGTATTTTACTTTTAAGGGTGCTTTTGAGCTTGCTTAAAGAGTCATTAGTAGCACTAGAAAATAATTAATTGAATGCCAAAGAAGTGAGCAACAAAAAGTGTGGCAGGGGGTTTTGCAAACTCCTTGTTCATGGAGGAAGCCTTCACAGACAGGGTTGAAAACAAAACAGGCAA
>NW_009936801.1:67953-85049 GCF_000696875.1 Nestor notabilis
TGAAAAGACGTAGTTTCCATCCTTGTAACACATCTGTTTTTCCCATCCTGACGAATGTTGGGCATGTTAGGAATACTTAGGCTGCTGGTGACAACATTAGCTTCCTATAGAGCAACTGAGATTTAAGTGGAGTGTAACATCACCTCTGCACTCAGGGAATGAGTCATTTTGCTTATTAATTCTCTCACTTTCGTCTCTCCCTCCTGTTCTTTCCCCCATCACTTTATAACCAGACTTATTTGGAACTCTTGTAAGACAAACACCATTTCTCCTTGGCAGGAGGGAAATAAAATAGCATACTTAACATGGTTATATAACACACTGCTACACATGCCTAAAATGAGGTCATTTTGGTTAATATATTTATCTGGTGTGCAGCTGTAACAGGAGATCTAATTGTGATTGAAAGAGCACCATTTTATTTAGTCTCTTTGTGATAGTGTTCGGTTTTTGTAACTAATATCCCCAAACTTGGTAGGAGTTACTTGTCATTTAATGTCATGGTTTGTGCCCGTGGCTGTGGTCCTAGCCCTCCAAACCTTGGAAAGTCTTTTTAGTGTGAAAGCACAACTTCCTTTCTCTCTTCTTTCTTCTTCTTTCTCTCTCAGAACTTAGGTGAGGATTCTGCAATAATTATGTTGATTAGAAGTAACATATAAACAGAAGTAGGAAAGAGAACAGAGGCAGACTGTGGAATTCCTTAAAGTTGAAAATGTTTCTGGATGATGGAGAAAGTAAAAAGAAAGAGATGAGTGATAAAGCCAGTTACAGTGGGCTGGGAGAAAAAGCTGAGCAGCACGCTGCAAATGGCTCTAGTATCATCTGCAGGAATGAGAGAACCGGTAGGATCTGCTTTTGGAATACAAGCAGATGTATTTTTCTTTTGGGATGTTGAACTGCCATTCTTCAAAGTTCTGACGCATCCGGTTCTATTTTGGTTTGATGACTCCTAACTAGACACGTTAGGCGGCTGCTGCTCAGAAGCCAGCATTTAAAAACACTGTGTTTTTCTGTTCTACTCTTTCTGGCAAAAAGCTCGTTATTCAAGTGCTTGCTCTAACCTTTAGTTACCCTGGTTGCATAACTGGAAAGCAGCATCCCACCATGCACTTCTGTGACCCAGTTGTGCCTTTCCAGTAGTGACTTTATGAGTTATGAAAGGTGTGTCTGCCACATTGCTACAGAAACATTTACTCTACTGACCCTGATTTCCTAAATATTATATAGTCATCATTCACTGAAGAGTAAAAAACAATGTAAAAGCATGTGAAAAAACCCCTAATTCCGCTATGTTGAAAATCCCTGTGTATGCTCTTTAGCCTTGGTAGTGCTTGGGCTTCTCATTGATAAAAAATACTTGTAGAAACCTCTTTTAAATCATTAATGCTTCAGTAATCTTTCAAAATTAATTTTAGATGGTACATTCAGTACTAATAATCACAGTACAAATCATTGACTCATCCAAGGAAGAGCCTGAATAACAATTGCTTTGTTAAACTAACTTACAGTCTAAATTGTGATGTTCAGCATTCACATTTTCTAGACTGTCTGCAGACTTGCTAAAATCCTTCCATATTATTGTGTCGTCTATTATTGCGTATTCTACTCAGGCTAAAACCTCCATGTGGATGAATTTCTTATATGTCACATAGAGAGAACTATTTATTACTAGCATTACTTTTGCAAAATCTTTCTGTAGCTCATAGAAAACACAAAAAAGGCATGTGCTTGGTTTTCTTTTCCATCACATAATACAGCATAAGTCAGTTATATAAAGAAAGTCACTTACATAAATAGCTTAATTCTCCTTTCAGTTATGGCATTATAAATCAAGAGCAGCTCTACTGAAACAAAAGATGTTAAACTGGCATAAAACCGGTATTGACAGCCTGTGCAGGCTTTCATTATATAGATCCTTTCAGCCAGTAATTTTTGTGCTTTAACAACTTGAAAGCCATCCTATCATAAGAGGTAAACTGTTCAGTATGTGCAGCAGCAGGCTAGTCTTCATAGCAAATCTTGCTCTTTATGTCAGTGCTCTGTTTTTCGTGTAGCCTCTGAATATTAATTTTTTGTATCAATATGCAGTTTATCTGATTACTTAAAACAGTAACTTTTCTGGTAAAGAAGGCCTGATGATGTTACTGTTTACTAGTAAGCATGACTTGATCTGTTGTTCTATTGTGTAGTTTTTGGAGAACTTGGTATTAGTGACTGTGGATAAAAATCTGTTCGAAAATCAGAAATACACTTTAAAAACCCCAAGCCCAGCCCAGCAGTAGTTTGGTAATGCAGTTTCTATTCTTCCTTCATTTGTGCATGTGGCCAAGAGGACGATGGCTGGTATACCTTGCATCATTATTGTAATTATAATGGATTAGAATCCAGTTGATCCATGACTCCTATAGCAGAGGCTAAGTAACTGTTAAATCAACAAGCCAGCTACATCTTTTGAAGATAAAAACGTTGCCATACCTTTCATTCAGTTACAGAGAACCAAAGAACATTAAGAGATGTTCCAGGGGGTTGTGGCATCTCATTTGCAGCATAAAGAGCATACTGCAGCTGAATGACAAAATCCTCAAAGCTGTGGCAGGTCATGTGGCGTGGCCTTCCCTTTGCTCCATGGGACAGTCCTGAAGTGAGTCCCAATGAAATCAGTGCAGGTTCTAATGTCAGTGACCTATACTGGGAAGTAAAGGCTGACTGGAATAAGTAGTTTCCCTTGAACTGCTTTACATGATAGAGATCATTAACAGTTTTGGATGATCATTTGAATATGAAGCATTATGTAAGCGTAGATGACTTTAGAATATTTCAAATATCATTTGAATAAATCTGTGTAGGTACACTGTTATAAAATGAGAACACAGTGAGCAAGTAGTTGGAAGTAATTTGTTATCCTTTATGTAGTTTAAATTTTCTGTGCTTTATACTGCACCTAACCACCACTTTTTTATAACCATTCTTAAAGCTTTCAAAACTAAAATAATGACTGAGAAAGAATAGTTTAAATCAACATGTTCCCAAGCAGGGCTTCAGTTTTGACTATTTACTATTTCCTGATGGAAAAGTACTTCAACCAAAACACTTCCTCTACTTGGATGCAAATGTATTTTGTTACAGAAAACAGCAGTCTTGACATAATTAGTTGTTGGCTTACTATATACAGTCTTATCCTGTGCCCTGGATTCTAAAATAAATACAGGGCCTGAACAAGCTTACATAAGAGACCAGCAAGCCAATCTCTGCTATCAGAGGTGGTGGGGACTCAGGCAGCGAGTCACAAGCATGCCACATCTTGCTTAAATGACAAGGCAGAAGGAGCAGCCTGTACGTATGTAACTTTTAAAAATGTTGGCAACTCTTAACATATTTTTAGTAGAATAGGAGTCACTCCTCAGTATTCTGTTTATGAATAAAACTATTCTCTAGCTTTTTCTTTAAAGTTAAGGACTTTGAAAATCCTACAGAGCTTCCTGTTAAGGGGGCTTCACTGAAAATAGTCCTTTCATCACCTCACAGATGCAGCTTAAATGTGGCTAAGATTCAGTCTTGCCTGAGACTATAAATGAGAGGGTTACAGTTTTAAATTGCTGAAACCTGTAAAGCAAACAGCAATGCACGAGAGGTAGCAAAGCCCAGAGGAGCACATGGCAGTGCTGGCACCCAGGCCCTCTTCAGTTCCCATTATTCTTATTTTACTACAGTGAAGAGGAAAAAAAAAAAGCACTTGATGTCCTTTACAAATTACAAGGTTTGGACAGCTTCATTTCTAGGGTTTGGTTCCCTCACATCAAGTGTCGTGTGTGACTGCAGTACCTGGGATTTGTTCTTTCTTATCTAACACACCTAAAAAAGCCTCAGCTCACGTGTAATTTGTTCAGCGCTGCCGTTCTGTTATGCGAGCCAAAGAGTAAAGAACACAAAAATTTTAATTAGCAAACAACTCTCCACACAGACTTTGTTGGTACAACATAGTTATAAGTACATCTACAAACACGTACAGGTTCTTTGGACTATGATTTTTTTAAAATATATTTTATATGACAATGTGAACAAATTTGGAAAAAACATTACTTCAACCTTACGTAGAGGTAGCTGAACAGTACTCTCTGTTCAGTGATATGAGAGTATAACTTAAGTTTCATTTCAAGTTCATTACAGTGCACAAAAGGATGTTTTACAAACAAATGGAATATACAAGTCCACAAAACTTTTTATTTAAAATGGCTTGATAGATATATTTCTGGCACTCTTGTAACCATGTAGCTTGATGGAATTAAGTTGGACAAGTATATGGTTCCAAATTAAGACATCTTACACAGATAGTCTTTTGCTCATTTTTGTACTTCTCCCGATCCTCAACAGGGAATTATAGAAGCTATCACATTGGTTTTGCTACACTTCTGCTCTGTAAACCTTTGTTCTGCAAATTGAATGTAAAGATTTAAAGGTGCATATGTTTATATTTATAAAATATATGGCTATGATTCTATTACAAAGCTCAAGAATGGCAATAACAGAATACAGGCACTTCTATGTGAGGGTTACTTTAGACCTTATGAAACTCCAAGATTATAGTAAGCACTTCACATGATACCTGGATGAGTAAGTCAATGTAAGTTCAGTTTTTATTATTCACCATTTTAATCCTAAGCATATTAGTTTCTTGTACCCAGATGCTATTTATTTAGCAAAGTGGCTCAAGAGAGTGACTTTGCTGAAACTACCGTGTTTCTGTAGCTATGCTAAACTATGTGCTGCACCATTTACAAGTTAGGTCTTGAAGCTGACAAATTAAATGAGAACTAAGCAGGAGTTGAAAGGAGTGACTGAGTTCATCTGATGTAGGACTTGGGGGAACAGGGAGCACTACCCTTTGTGGGGTTTTATGCATAAAAATCCTGTAGTTACTTTACACTTTTTTTTAATGAGTTAGTGAACACATTCTCCACTCCTAAACACTGCATTTAAATAACTCCTGTCTTTCATTAATTTAAATGGCAGTAAAACTTCAGCACCAAGTGGAAATCAGTAAGAGGAAAAATTTTTACCATGAGAGGAATCAGCTATTGGAATTATCTCCCCAGGGACGTGGCAGATTCCCCAACATGGGGTACCTTTAAGATTTCGCTGGACAAGGTGCTGGGACATCTTGTCTAGACGATGCTTTTGCCAAGAAAGGTTGCATCAGATGATCCTTGAGGTCCCTTCCAACCTGGGATTCTATGATTCTATGAAAAGACCATCTAAACCAAAAATTTGAATCCTCTTTCTCTATAGCACAGATTAAACCAGACTTGCTACATCCAAATCCACATTTGGTTTGTAGGGGTTTTTTTGGATTAAGAAATCCATGGTTTAAGTGTTCCATTAATAAGCAGTCGTAGAGGACAGAAGGATAAGCCAAGGCATAGGTCAGCCATTCAGTATGACAGCTGGTGTCTCTTATTGCTACAAGGTAGTGGAAGATATCACCAAGAGGATCTTCTACAAGTAAGACCAGAATATCTCTTTAAGATTTATACTGATAATGACCTATCGCACCATTTTGTCATTTCATTATTAAAAACTACAAAACTCCTTTCCAAGAAGCCAGTGCATTACTTACTTACATCCTCACAACAAAGATTGATCTTCCAAACAAGTGGAAATCACTTCTGGTCACACAAGAAATGCAAGTTTGAGTCATGATTTTTTCTCTTTTAAACAGATGAGCAAGACTAGGTCGAGGCCTGGGTTTGGTGGCTCAAAAAAAGGTGAGAAGCTTAAATAAAGTACTCCCCCAATTAGTATTTTATCTGATCAATGCTGTTTCTATAAGTGAAGGTACTTTTAAATCTGTTTAACTGTTTATTCATGCCTATAATCAGTGGTGTAATTTACATCTATGTACTGATTAATGCAACTGAAAAAATCAGCAATACTGTGGCATAACTAGATCTTTTTGGGTTTTAAACCTCATTACTGAATCTTTGTCTCAACTCACTGAAGGCTAAGGCTGTTCCTTGTCCAGCTTTCCCTAGACAGGTTTGTGTTCTCTAGCAAATCTGGTTTTTTCTTCTGATGAAATCTGCAGACTTTAGCCATTAATCCAAGATGTGTGGCCATAGAGCAGTCCCAGACAGAATCCTACTGAACATGTACAGATGAGCTTTCTTGATGTGTTTGATTTGTTGTGCATATGCAGATCAGCTGTATGCATTACATGCAGTAGGTCCAGTGTTTCCAGGTTGCAACCGATGCACTGGGCATTTATGAGAGAGGGCATGTGCACAAGTTTCTGCTTAGGAAATTCTGGCATTTTTAGTGAAAGCTAATAGAAGAGACAATACTCACTTTTAAAATCAAGGATTCTTTCCATGCAAATTTCTAAATCAACAAAATAGGCAGAATATAAGTATGTAGAAGATGTAGCATGCAGAGGAAAAGAATGACATTAGTGAGAAAACAGTTTAAAATAGATATCTAAAGTCCTTTTCTCACAGATAGGAGTAACAAAAGCTTTTTCCTATGGGAGCAATGTGGGCCCCTTATGTTATGCAATAATATACCATGGTTTAAGGAAGAATTGCATTTAATGCAGCTTCACTTCCAAACAAGTAGAAATCACTTTGTTATTGACTTATGAAGACAAATGCCATAGTAGGTGTCAGCCACCATACACTTGTTTTTGTTCAGAACATGTAGAATCATGGAATCAACTAGCTTGGAAAAGACCTTTAAGATCGTGAGGTCCAACCTTTACCACAGCACTGCCAAGTCCACCACTCAACCATGTCACTCTAAGGGCCTCATCTACTCAATTTTGAACACTTCCAGGGACAGCAATTCCACCACTGCCCTGGGCAGCCTATTCCAATATCTCAACACCCTCCAAGTGAAGAATTTTTTCCTAATATCCAGTCTAAACATCCCCTGGTGCAGTTTGAGGCTGTTTCCTCTGGTCCTGTCACTTGTTACCTGTTGAGTGGTAAGGTCTCCCCTGAGCCTTCTCTAGACTAAACCCCCCCCAGGTCCCTCAGCCGTTTCTCATCACACTTGTGCTCCAGGCCCTTCACCAGCTTTGTTGCCCTTCTCTGGCCCTGCTCCAGCACCTCAATGTCTCTCCTGTAGTGAGGGGCCCAGAAATGAACACAGGATTTGAGGTGCAGCCTCACCAGTGCCCAGCGCAGGGGGATGATCACTGCCCCAGTCGTGCTGGCCATACTATATTGCTGGTACAGGCCAGGATGCTGTTGGCCGCCTTGGCTGCCTGGGCACAAGCTGGCTCATGTTCAGCTCTGTCCATCAGCACCCTCAGGTCCTTTTCCCAAGCAGCTTTCCAGCCACTCTTCCCCAAGCCTGGAGCATTGTGGGGTTGCTGTAGCCCAAATGCAGGACCTGGCACTTTGCCTTGTTGAACCTGTAAAATACCTGTATGTATTTCTATACATTATTTTGAGAGAAGCTTGTAAAGTACCACCTATGGAAGAAGTGCAGCAGTCTAGCAGTATGGAAATAAGTTGTAGCCTTTCTAGAGTAGCTCAATGCAAACACAGGATATGTATTCCATTTGCATCACAAGGTTGAAACATGTTTGTCTTCCATTCCTTTCTTTGGTACCCTTGTTGAAAAGTTCTATAGAATAGGGGAAACAAAGGTAGTTTTATGAAAACTTAACAGTATGGAAATTACTTTTAACTAATAAATATTTCTGATTATGTGATTGACATTAAATTCTACTGCATTTTTTCATAAAGGCATGAATGGCAAAGAGTGCTCTCCTGGGTAAAAATAAGTAAATTTGTAGCATTCCATAACATTCTCAATTCAATCTATTTTTGCCACTGAAAAGGAAAACAGTAGCTTAGAATAAAAGGCCCAGTTCTGCTCACATTGAAATCAGTGAGAAGTGAAAAGTCAGATGGAGGCAAGATCAGTGCCAGAAAGTGGTACACTGAAAGCAATAAAAGCAGCAAAACAAGTGTATGAACTATTGATTTAAAACAGAATAAAAATCAAACCCAAGATACTTCCCGTTCTCATTTCTGCTCTATTTTTATGTTCTTTATAGCTAGAAGTAATCGCACTAAAATTCACTTGTTTTCCTTGAGAGTTAATTATTAGCAACACTACCCAATCTCTTAAGAGAAATACAGTGGCTGGGTAGAGATTTGAAGCTAACAGAAACCTGAAGATTGGGGTGAAATAAATAGCATTTATTACAACATATTCCTTCTCATGTGACAAAAACTGCCTTCCGAGTCCTACAATTCAAAATAACTCCCCCCACCCGCCACATATACACACTCCAAAGCCAAATCCCACCAAACAACTATAAGAAATAAAACTGATGTTAACAGCAACAAGGGGGGTGGGAGTGGGGGAGGGGGAAGAAAAAAAAAAAAGAATCTATGTAGTAACCTACAGTGAAATGATACCAATAACTTCCAGTTTTCTTTAGGAGAAGCCACTTCCCATATATTGTGGCTCTTTCTTTGCAGCTGTTTGTAGGCATTATCCATTCTTCAAGAGAGAATTCAGACATAAATTTAACTCCAAGTTATTCTCTGTTCTGTGAAAAATCAGGGATAGATCCTTCTGTCACCACTATGGCAAATCCCCACTGACATCAACTGATCAAGATGTGAATTTTCTCAAGCACTTGAATACTCATGCTTAAGGTTAAGCATGTGCTTGACTGTTTTGTGATACTAGGAACCCATTGGCAAGCATAGGACCAAGATCCACCAACTGTGCCTAAATATCTCAGACATAATCTGGGTATTCAAAGACTTCATGGCAGGCTGCTTCAAGGGAAAAAAAAAAATCCTTCTTAAGCTACAGTAGAACTGGGGATAAGTAGAAAAACATTCATCATTTGAACACAAATATCTGAAAAATTATCAAAGCAGTTGCTTACGTACTGCTAGAATCATCATATTGCCCCCAGTCATAAATACAGGGTAAACCCACTATAAATAAATAGAGCAGCTCACTTTCCTTTAGAGAATGAACACATAAATACTACACATTTTGAAACAAAAAAATCATATTGCAAAAATAAATTATCAAACGGAAGTTGTGAACATTATTTTACACAATGTTATATAAAACCTGAACCATTTGGAATAAAAGACTTTGCAGTTCACTGAAATAATGCATTAACATTATTATTTCTGCTTCACATTAAACTGCACAGTTTATCCTTTATCCACTAAAAAAATAAAATAAAATAAATAAAAAACCCTTAAGCTTTTTAAAAGGTTTATGGCAAACAAAATCACTTTTTGTTCTATCACATTTGTTATTAATTTAGCAGTGCAGTGATTGAGTAATCATCTCAGAGTTCCAAATGGAAACTATTGAAGTATCCATAAACATCCCTTGCTCTTTATAACGCATTTTCCTTCAAACTGACGCTTGAAACATCCTAACACTCAAAATCTGTAAGACATTATTGCAGTTAGATGAAGTTACAAGAGACAGTCTACAGTCAAGTACTGTGGGAGACTTCACAGCTCTCCTTCTCACCATCACCGTGATCTTGTACGAGACATGAATGTAAGGACACGTCTGATGCCATTCAAGCGGTCTTTGAGGGATTTCATGGCAAGGAAAGGGAGCTGGGCTCTGTTCTCAAGTGGAAGGACAGCTAGGACCCACCAGCACCATGCTGGCCCGTTAGGATTAGCCTGGGGGGGAGGGGGAATAAAAAAAAAAGTAAAATTAGGATGCATAGAGATGGTAAGTTCTTGTTTTATCTTGGAAAACACAGTATTTTGACAGCAATCTAGCAAGCAGATAATTTCTTTGACAGCCTAAAGGCCTGTGATTACAGGTTGGCTTGAATCAAATTACAACCAAGTTGCACCTTTCCTAAAAATAGGATGAAGACAGAAGCTAGTTGCATTTCTATTTCTAGCAATAGTTCATAGGTTAGGCCTTCTAGGGTTTTTTAAAATGTATTTTGTTCCCATGTTATTACTGACCCAGTTCCTTGGGATTCCTGCCTCCTTTCTTCATACTTTATGGTACTACTGCATATTCACTTTCTCTTATAATCTGTTATTTTAGGATCCGTACTATTTGCAGTCCTTGGACAAAGTTTCTTCTTGCCTGTTTTCTCTCAGTCATGTAATTGGGGAAATAGAGTAGGCAAAAAGGCATTTAAGTCTCCTGGAATTAATACAGTCAGGTCAGTAGTCTCGGGAAGTTACCAACAATAAACATGAGCATTTTTTTTCACAACCGTGGTACCACTGGTGCATGGCAACGTACCATAGATACTTAGCTTATGCAGGATAAACCTAAGTATTCATATTTTCATCTTAAAACACAATGCCTCCCAGCTTATCGGATATCCCTGCTATTTCTGTCTCTAAAAGTTACACAAGCCACTGATTCTGGGTACCTGCGGGTCAGGATCCTTAGCTGGCATTGGACCAAAATGACTGAGAATTCGACTTTTGAGTGCTTGCTTGAGGGAGTTAAACCACATATATGCCTGATCATAGACAGAATCATGGAGAACAAGTAATGCAGCATACTCTTGTCCTTGCACCTGAAATGAGTAGAGAGGAGGAAGGTTACTGTTGGTTCAGTCTGCATGCTGGGGAAGGCACAAGACTGACTTTTAGGAATTTCTGGGGTGGGTAGGGGAAAGGAAAAGAAGGACAAATAGTGCCAAGAGAGTTCTGGGATGGATCCAAATTGCTATTTTGGTGTCTTCCCTTCTGCTTCCTCCCCACTTCCCCACCATCAAATCCTTCACTTTCTTACCCTATAGTCTAAGCCAAAGATACCTATTTGCAGAACAAGCACTTTCTTGATTGCTATGTGAAAAAAACCTACATAAACATTATAGTACACAGAAGATTATGCAAAGCTCTGGTTTTTTTAATATTAGCAGCTCCTCAGAGTAGACATTTTGTCTTCCCATTGTATACTAAAGCTCATACTTCACCCAGAATACTCTGCCTGCCTACATTAATTTTTTAAGTAAGAATTAATGTAAATAATTTTGAAGGTGTAGCGGACCCAATCCTGCTCCTTCTTATATGAATGGGAGTTTTCTAACCAGCTTCCATGCAAATGGAGGCAAGTTCTCCCCCATCCCCTTATAAACTACAGCTGTTATGTCTAGGAGAGAGGTAAAGTCTCATCCTGGATTCATGTAATTTTGTTTTCTGCTAAAAACCTCTAGGAGAAACACTCTCAGTATACGGGCAGTGTGTGTGCATGCTTGTGGCAACTCTTATGTTTTCCATATTTAACCATAAGTAGCTAGTAAATACCAGGAATTTGTTTTACTAGAAACTGTTCTACAAAAGAAAGAATTCACTGGAAACATGTGCTTAGAATTTCACATGTAATACAGTTTAAATGAAATATTTCTTAATTTACCTTTTGATCCTCGATGTACTCAATATCAGCTGTGTTATAGCCATCACGCTGGCTGTGCTGTATCACCTTAAATCTCCTTTTGCCAATGCTGTCTACAACAGAGCGACCATCAGCAAAGAATTCCACATTTCTTATCTCCAGAATGCAGCCATAATCTGCAAACCTATTGAAATCAGAACAAAAGCAAGTAAACAAGTCTTATTCTCTCCACCCTTAGCTCCACAGAACTGCCATACAGCCAGTCCCTACCACAAAGGTATTTACCAGTGTCAGCTCATTTCTATTGTTCCTAGCACTGACCTGCTGCAGTTCAAATTATTCCACAATTGTTTTCAAAACTATCAGGAAGATTCATGCTGTCTAATCTGATTAACACTAACTGCATGGTGTGGAACACAGGGAACATCTTATAAAACTGAAAGTTACACAGCTTAAACACGCTTTCTCTATAATCCTGATTAAGTTCAGTTTGTGAAGAACAAGTGCTATTCAGAATATTAGAATTGTGGAAGGACTATAAAACCTCTGAAGAAAACTGTTCTCTCACAGTTTCAGCAGATTTTACTTTGTAGGTGTGTTTTGTGTACCTCACACTTTTTATGGCATATACATACCCTGTAGGTATACACCGTAAGGGAGGAAAGCTGAACACAGAGACAGACATTAAGATCAAATTACTTGAGACTGACTGTAAATGGCTCAGTGTAAATGCTCAGCCAGTCTTTATGAAGGTCCTGTTGTACCTCTGCAGCCTCTACTATATTCAGAACAGTGAGGATGTAAAATGTATCCCGATAGCTTAGCTGTTCTTATCATAATTTAAACAAAAAAAAAACCAAACTAACCCCACCAAACACCTTAATGCCCTTTCAATTTGATTTCTTGTGCCAAAGCATCCAACAGATTTCGAAACAGTAGAAAATACGCTTCCTTTTCATGTATTACAACAAGAGATCTGCAGCTCAACTTTGTATAATACACACTAGCTATGTGTGTTACAAGGAAATTGGGCAGTCATACTAGTCAGAATCTAAGTGCTCAAGAGAGAAACTTCAGTCTTTTGAGCGTCTCTCACTGGCATGATTAGGAAGCAGCTTTCTCTACTGGAAAACTATCATATATATTACAGCCATGGACTTTCCTGCACCTCTCAAGAGACTCGCTCCACCCTAAGTGGTGTACATCACACAGTCCGAGCATGTGGCTCACTCACCCTTTTACAGGGTCACTGATGCACATCCCAAACTGTTTGGTGCCAGTCTCCATGCACCTTCGAATCATCAGGCGATAACATGGCTCAAAGATGTGCAAAGGGCACGGGACTGTGGGATAAGCCATCGTGCAGACAAATATGGGAACATTCTTGTTCAGGCTGTAATAAAGGACAAATCAGATACAACATTTACCAAACTATTGATAAGGTATAAAATACATTTTATGCAATAACATAGTCTTTAAAACGATGATATCTTTAGAGATAAAAACATCTTTAGAATAAAATTCTTAGTGGAGTAAGTAAAAACTATAATTTTTTTCCCCATTAATAGAGTAGATATTATGGAAAGTGATAGACCACTTACTAGCAGAAGAGTTTTTAGTTATGCTTTCTGGTTTTGCTAGTGAGAGAATTAATGCATCCGTATTATTACTTTTGTTTACTGTATTTTCTTTAATCTCATTTCTTCCCTGCCTAGTACATTCCAACCCCCAGCCTGTGAGACTTCCACTTATTGTCTCACTCTGTGGCTTTTGTGGAGACCACTGAAAGCAACCACATTGCTTTATGCTTTGTTTACTTCTGGGTTTCTTCTCCTCTTCACTGTTCAGCACAGGCTCAGTTTTTTATGGTAACTCAAAGCACAGTTTCACCTGGACTCTTGTTCTTTTTGAAATGACATGATACCAAGAAAGAAGCTCCTTTGTCAGCATCTTGTGTTCTACAGGAGCAGGAGCCTTTCACCAGTTAACAGCAGTAGTATTAGAGACTGGAATTTACATAAATGGATTACATACTTGGAAAGCTCTGCTATTTCCTCTTCATAAATCTTTCTTCTTTCAGTGAGTTCCTCTGGAAGATACCTAGCTATTAACTCCTCCATTAGTACTGTTTTACAGTATTTCCTCATAGCCAAGCACTGCAGAAAACACACACACAAGCAGTTAATGTCTGGCATTTCAAAGTGTATGGTGTCTATGCACAAGGTAGTCATCTGTTAGCTCCGTTTTCTTATGTCTATAGCAAATCAAAATGATCTTTTAAGCTTGCAGTGCTACTGAAGACTTGTTTATTGAACTAGTCCCTAAATTAGGGGCATTTTTTTTTGGGAAATTTGGGAAGTAAAATCACCTACAGATTTTCTAAGAACAGGTCTGGCCCTGAGGCTTGAGCAGGGGAGACTGTCCATGCTTTGTAAGTCATAAGAGCATTTAAAGTCACATTCTTCTTTTGTAATATTTCTTTTGAGTTGGGAAATAAAATATCAAAGGTTTCTGAAAGCACCAATGATCCTATCCTGTCACCCTTGAATTTATGCTGAGAAAAATCCAAGCATCATTACCTCCGAGAGCCCTTCCTTGCACAGGGGACATTTTGGGTTGTGATCTAGGCATCTCTCAAGACATTTGAGACAGAAGGTGTGTCCACAAGGTGTAGTGACAGGTTCATAGAAGAGCCTGGATTGGAAAATCCAAAAACAAGACAACAATATCGTGTACCAAAATAAAGAAGCTGCTACTACCAAAAAAGCTGTATTCATTCTCTAATTTAGCTACTCCAGGGATAAAGTTGTTCCTTGCTTTTAATTTCTTCAACCAACTCTTGAATTTACTCAGCTTAGACTTTCTTATTGCTACCTGATGTGAAAGGCAGCCCATGAACTCTGATTTCAGTGAATGCAAGAGAAAATACTGTCATTAGCTTTCAACAAGCCAGAATTTAATTTTCCTTTATGTGAGCGATATATAGAAGCAGAAGTTGGACCACCTGACCTTTCCTAATGAAATTGAGCAATACTTGCACAACTATTACTGTGGAAATCATCTGATTACTCATTTGTATAGAGCTAAGTACAAAATAGCTATTTGCAGTAATAGCCCACATAAGGGATTGCAATAAACTATTATTGCCAACCCTAATGTGGACTTGGAACGTAGTTTCATTAGAATAGACAGGTTTTAACCTTCAAACAACTGCTTTTCTGGAACATCAGTGATATTAGGCTCATGTTTCATCTAGAAAAGTATTTAAACATAGAAGACCAGGTCTTCAGTGTATCATGGTATCTAATCTTTACCTATTTCAAGTACCTGTGTGACACTTATCTTCATATAAGGATTTTTTACTTACTATGTTTATGTGCTAACTGAATGTGGTGTTTCCTTGTCAGTAAGTACCTTAAGGAGATGCAAATAATACAGATTTTTTTAATAGAAAATGTTTGAAACTGGAAATAGGTTGTTTGGCATATTCTGTATTTTACAACACACTGTCTTTTAAGGTCTCAAGTATTAGTCTAATTTTAAGTGAATTTATAAGTTTACTGTAAAATATGACAGTTTATCAAAACAGTACACTGAGTCCTGTTACACATGTGGGTTTACATATTTAGAATTTCACATCTATTAGCATCTTTGAGATGAGTGTATTTAAGAACATAACTGGCTCCTAACAAGATTGCCATAGCCAGTTTATATTGCAATTTGACTGTATAACTGAAAATCCTTAGTAACTGTTTTATGAAGAGAAACCTCACTGCACCAAGGCTATCTTATTGCTTTCAACTATGTAAAATATTGCATCCTACAATATGTTTCAGTAAGCACTGGTTTGCCTATGTAACTTGGTAGTTGCTTACTCAATCTGACATGTTAGCATAAAGAGAAGCAAGTCCTGTTGAAATGTGTGATTCTGCTCTAGCTCTCACAAAAGCCAGCAGCAGCTTTTTCCTAATGACTCTAAGAGGACCTGAACCAAGCCTCATGACTTGCAGAAAGAAACACCATACACCAAGATTTCTCATTACATCATTCTAAGCTGTTGTAACAGCAGAAACTAAATAATCACTCCTGCTGAGTAATGCTCCTTCATTTTTCCATCAGTGCATTGCTTTGACTATTACTTTTTATCTTCTGCTTGCTGCTGGAGCGAATGTAGATCAATAACATTTTAGCCACTGTCAGACAAATAGGTTAATAACAGCTCCTGCAGTTAATTGTGAATAGGTCAGTAGGTTACTAGGTAATTAGTCCAAAGTATCTTAGGATCCAAATCCCCAAAATACTTCTGAAGAACACAGCAGGAAATAATTATAATCAATCTGCATTAATAGCAAGGAAAAGATCTTGTGACACTTGCCTTAGCACAAGCCTTCATTATTGCAGCGATGTTACAAAGCTAACATCCTCCTAGACGCAAGGTCTGTATTTGTGACTGCAATTACAAGATCAGCATTGCCATCTTCTATATTGTAAGCTCAAGGATTGCCAATTCCCTAACTCCTTTACAAATGCATTGTAGTCTGGCTGTTTCTGATTTAACATAGAAGATGAAGAAGTAGGACTAATTAATTTTATTTAAAACATCTGAAAAATGCTTTGTTGACACAATGATCATACACATGCAGACACACTAAATCAGCTAAGACTAATTGTGTGGCTTTCTGTTAAAGGAAAGTTTTGCTTTTAGCAGTATCAAGTGTTTTGACAGCTGTATAAACTTTTGGAGCACTTTTCAGCTGTAGGCAGAGGGAGAGGGGTAGAGCAAATTTATTCAAAGCAGAAGCAAATAAAACAACACAATAGTTGTTTCAATTTGTCTGAAATACATGGAAGATGTCCCCCACCCCCTGCATACGAACAACCAACCAAGCAAATCCAGATTTCTCAAAGCACAGGCCTTCAGAAATAAATCCATGAAGAGGCTATCTGCTATTAAGAATTTAAAATATAGTGCAAAACTAACCCAAACATGCATTATTGACAAATGTGGATAATGAAAACTACCAACCTAAGCAACACTCTCTGCAGAGGTCAAGATCCCTGTGAAACACCTTCCCAGTGTTTCCAAGTAAGTTAACAAAACCCCACACATGTATTTGCCGAAGTTAAGATATCTTTTACAAACAAGTAGTAAAATAGATGTAGTTGACAACTCCTACTGGTTTTATCAAGTCATTGCTGTCCCTAAGAATGACTGTTGACTAGAAGCAGAGATGATGAAGCCAGTGGAGCAATGGCCTTGGTAAACAAAGGAGCACATCTCAAGTAATAAGAGGAAAAACATGCTCTTGTTTACTTGCAAGAGTCTCCTATTGCAATAGCAGCAACATAGTATTTTACATGCAAACATGGAATATTCATTGGATGTGGTCTCTTCAGCTATTTTGTGCTTTATATAAGATCATACAGGGCTGTACAGATTCCAGAGGACAACTGTGTTTTTGTGCACTATGTGTATCAGTGGGTGGCCACATGCAAGTGGTGAGCGGAAATCTTTTGGAGACCTTCACTAACACACTTAACCCCCACATGCCCTTTCCTAAACAATCATAGCCTAGAAGAGATCAAGAGTTTCCTATTCATCAGCAGTGTTGAACAGGTCTAGAAATGAATCACTGGAGTAGCAATTATAATGAAAACTAATTTCATGACAGAGGGAAAGATAACTACTACGTAAACTAGAAAATCTCTAGGTCATAAAAGGGAAA
>NW_009936801.1:85080-91304 GCF_000696875.1 Nestor notabilis
TAAAAGCTAAAGACATCTATAAGAAAACAACAGATACCTCATACACAGGGAGCAGTCCAAATCTGATGGATCCACAAATTCAAATGGAGTATGTTGTCCAGTACTATTTCCCTTAGTATCAACTGTATCTATCAATAACAAAAAACATATTATACTGTAACTGAACAGAACTATGGTAACACAGTAGTATTCCATCTATCTACAAGCAGCATCCAATATTTAAATGTGTATTGTATATACTTGCAAGTTACTGAACCATTAAGCATCATAACAATAATTTCTATGCAAAGCATCAAATTCAGCCTTGGCACAAATCAGCATACCTCCCCTTTATTTTGGTGACATTATACCCACTTACAGAGGGCTGAATTTAGCCTTGCATTAACAATTGAAGTCAAAACATTTTTTTATTGGTGTTGGAAGTGAGACAAATTCTTCTGTCATACCATTGTAAATATATTCTACAGCATGAAAACAAGGCCAGATATCATGAACAAACAATTTGTGCTTTTAAGCAAACTTTTTTCAGTGATCCAGAAAGTGCTAAAAGACCATGTGTGACACTGATATTCCTTAAAAGATTCCTATCTCTGCTGATAAACAAGCACTTGACCCACACTTCTTACCCCCTTTTAGACTACTTTTTGGTTTTATTGCACACAAAGTTTCCCCATGATGCCCTGGTAAGACTAAAAAGAAAATGTACAAGCCGAAGTGTAATTTAGACCCTCTTCCTCTAATTTGTATAAAAGCAAAATTTCTACTGATTGCATGCCATAAAACTTACCCTGTAAATAATCAAACATACCTTTCTTCATCACTTTGCAGGGAAGCTCAGCATTTCGCATCTCCTCTGAGCAGCACTTCCTTTTCAGGAGGCTGCACTTGTCAGAAATGAGAAAGGTAGATTCTGGAATGGAGGTGAGTTTGTTCTCCTCCTCTGAGCAGTCCTTTCTGCTCTCCGTAATTTGTATAGATTTCCTCAAACTACCAGAAGTAGTTACGTTTGGTTCCTCTTGAATGGAAAAACCCTTTTTCTGTTCCACATTTACCTGTGTGAAGAGAGGTCTGACATTAGACTAATCTTGCTACAACTTGGTAAGGAAAAGACCCCAAACCTATTACAAGTCTTTAACATTACAGATCACCAGGAAGGACTTTGTAGGTCAAGAAGCAACAGTTTGAGAATTGTTGTCAGGGCCTGCTTTTAATGGATGGGAAAAAAAAAGCAAACTATTTGCTCTCCCCACCCATCCCAGCCCCACCATGGCACTGAGTATTTTCAGCCCTTATGTTTGGCTTTCTAGCTTGGTCTGAAAACTTGATTCAGGCAGAAACGTGGCCAGATCTTGGGCTAAATATATTGTTATCACTTAACCTATGGGAAAATGCATGTTGCTTATATCATAATGATGGCATCAACTATCAAAACAACCAAAACAATGCTAGTTTATTTTAAGGAAGCAGTATAAACACACAAAATTTGTAACAGAAAAAATGCACAGAGCTTCCTTTAGCAAGACAGATTTATTTTGCAAAGGCTAAAATCATCAGACTTCATCCTTTTATGGCTACAAAACAACCTGGAGCAGCCATTATACAGGACATCCCCTATCAGCTTGTCACATCAACTCCCCAGATGAACCTGGAAGTAGATACTGTGGATAGTGATCAGGAGCTGTGGCAATGTGTAACATGCAGAAAGATGAGTGACCTGTCCCTCAAATGACTTCATTAAAGGGTCATACAAAAGGATTTCTTTTCAGAATATCCTAATAGACTTTCCAGAAATCAAAGTCACTGAGTGTTCTTATCAGTCTCAACAAGGCTGCTCAAAACCTACCATTTTTGTTTGTGAGGACTAGTGAAGTTTTCTCCCACAAACACAGTATATGCAAAACCTATCCTCAAAGTTCAGGAGTCAGTGAAGCAGAAGTGATCCTTACAAACCCATGGATGTCAACCTCTACAGCCATGTACAAAACTATGGCTGTGAAACTAAACTTACAGAGCAACTAATATAGTTTATTTGGCTCTAGAATAACTTCTAAGTAGTGTATAGAATCTGAATGCAGGATGGTTTTGTCACTGATATCATCAGTTACAGTTCAAGCTGAAACCCCAGATTTTAGCATTTCACAGCTTTGGAGGGTATGTCAATCCAATCTTCAGAGGCCCTTTCCCACTACTTGGAAGAGCTAAAGACAATTACAGGACTAGAACCCACTCAATTCTGGCATAACATTTATCAGTACAACACTAGAGGACTTCTACTGAAGAAAAAGGAGTCTGATAAAGAGACTTCAGTAAATCAACACTTTTTTGTATCTTCTGAAACTCAGTAAAAATCTGAGAAAATGTATCCTCCTGTCTCCCATAGGTGAAAAGGAGAGAAGGCTTCCCAATGTGAACATAAAACACACACGAATTAAGAACCACACATCAGACTTGGTCTTTACCTTGAGCAACCTCTGTAGGTTATGGCTGGTGCCTCCAGATCCCACTGAATTTAGGAGATTCCCCTTTAATCTAGAGTGATGTGACAACAGCTGCAGGATATCGGGTAAGTGTTCCTGAGCATTTCCCGGGATGAGTGAAAACAAACTAAGTAGAAGCTGTGATATAAAACAGAACACTTCACTGCTTAGTTCCTTCCTTGCAACCTCAAATGAAAAAGCAAGTAAGGGAAGAGCTGAAAGAAGCATCCTTGATTTTGTTACAACCATTTAAAGAGCCCTTTAGATGAGGATAAGAACAAAAAGTGCAAGAGCTAATGCAATATAGGCTGAACAGAGCGCAAAAGACATTTTCAGAATTAAGTAAGCCCATAAAGTTATTAACTATTCTCTGTGATGTGACACACACGCCTTTGTCCTCTTTGTCCTGCAGGTCAGAGCTCACCAGAAATTAATAACATCCATCTTAAACATGTTTTTTGCTGCACCTCAGAAGCTTTCACTGGAGTTCATTAGTACAGAGAGCACTCATGTCACAGGCTTAATCCAAGTTCAGTGAAGTAAACATCTCCGATATTGTAAACTGCAGCTATTTTTAATTCACTTATGTGAGAATACAAGAAAACGTAGGCAGTGGAAAACGCTACTTCTTCATTTGCTATCAGAAAACAAGCGAGTTTGTTTTGAGTAGCAGCTTGTAGCCAGTTGTATGGCATAGCTTATCAGACGATTATTTAAAGAAAGAAGCAGTGCTGAATGGAAGATTCACACTCCCCAAACTAATTTCAACATACTGAGGTGATCCTGCTGATTCCTGAGGAAGCCATGTGACAGCAAAGATCTCTTTTTAAACTCAAAAAGGATTCCACAGGATCACACTGTATCAAAACTAACATGGACAGTTAATACCAGCAGAACATCACAGCTGCACACCAAGAATTTGGTAAAATGTAGTATGTCATTGTTATGCAAATGGCCTTGGAAGTGACCCAGTACAATCATGGATGAACTCTGTGTCTGATGAGTGCACAAGCAATTCTTTCAGTCATAAAAAGCCTAGTTTTTCCTCAGAACCCCACTGCTCAGAAGTGAGGTGTCTTAGATAAGGCTATTTGGAGTCAGAAATTAGAAACACATTCATTTGTTCCTGCTCTTTTTGCTCTAGTGCACAGGAACTCTCTCAGCATGACTGGGAGAACAAACCATGGCACAATGACAGTGAAAGACTGCATGGAACCCACCAGGAAAAAAACCAACAACCAAACAAAACCCCCAAATATCAGTGACAAAGACCTCACAGGAGATGGAAATCTCAACCATATGCAAAAATGAGATAAAAATTTGATTGTACTACAGCCATCCAGGCTATGCTCTGTTTCCTTCATGAACAGTGCTTTACTCTAAGAATTCTGCTGTGCTTTTAGGAAGCTTTATGTATTGCAGCACACAGAACCCTCAAAGTTTCTATCCCACCAGTGATGGAGAAAAGCCTGAATGCACTGACATAGAAGAAAATTCAGTACAAGGAAAATAGAACTATTACATTTTTATTACCATAAACTATCCCTGTGATGTGAGGCTTTTAGCTACGACAACAACAAAAAAAACCCCGGCCAAATGTGAAAACACTGATTCACAGGAAAGCGGAGATTTGAGGGGCATGCAAAACCAAGCAGTCTGCACAAAAGCTGTTGGAGAATCCACACACCGCATTTTAGGGTGCTACTGTAAAAAAGCCTCACTGCAGACCCGTTTTGTTGCTTATTTAGCATTAATTATTAGCAATCTTTAAAAACTATCTTAAAACAGCTCTTTTGTTGACTTGCTTCCTTTCATGCCTCCTTCACACGCTGATCCTGGGTGCAGTACAACTGGCAGTAGGAAGAGAGCTGCTGCTCCCAAGTGGAGTTTGAAGGGCGCTGCGTTTTGCATTCTGCCAGTCAATGGCCTGATACAACATTCCACAGCAACCCCTCCCCAGCTGCACTGTCACTGGTGAGACATGGCCACACTAGGAAACAGATTAAAAATTCGACTCTAGAGAACCACAACAGTCTGTGGGTGGCAGTTATTAACAAAATCGGTTTTACTTCAAACTTGGCAATGGTAACACCATGAGTAACTGTTTCCACACAGCGCCTGCTGAGTCTATTTCCTTGCTACCTCCCTATCTTCAAGCAATACACAACTCAAATCTGAACAGACTGGACACATGTCTCCATACAGCTCTTTGTAGTAATGAGAGAGAGGGGAAAAGAGAAGAAAAAAATTTATCCTTCTTCATGAAAGATCACTGAAAACAGTAACACAGCTCCAGATGATTTAGGGAACTCACCTTCTGTGCCTCGGACTTGGCAGTCTTGTTCCCAGTATCTAGAGCAAGGCAGAATAGAAACTCTCTTAAAGCTTCTTCTGTTTTCCCCAGATTAGCTAACGCTTGTGCTTTCCTTAGGTGACCCTGGAATGAAACACATCCATAGTTGCACATTTTGTTCTTTTGTTATGAGAATGTGCAATAAAACCAAGGGAAAGTTACAAAAGATCTTTCCAGAGAAGAGAAAGTTCGGCAGGGGAATCACTATAAACATCTCTCATACCTAGACACCACCAGTGCCTGGGGTTTTAACTCTTACAGGCAGAACTGGGATATTCTCTAACTCTTAAGCATGCTTCCCAGAGCACTTGAGCCAAACTGATCTTGGAGAAATCTACTTCCCCTACATTAATCTCCTAAATTAATCATTACATCCTTACACAATGATGTAAGCACAGGATGGACTTTTTGGAGAGGGTTCATGAACTTGAGATTCATGCAGGTCAAAGACAATAGTCTCAACTCATCCTCCAGGATTATCACTCTGTTCCTGCACCCCAGAAGTTCAAGACTATCACAGCTGAATGCTTGCAAGTCACAGGAAGCCAAAAAGTGACAGGATGTAAAGCCACACTCAATTCCAGCTGTCTGACCATTCTAACAGGTTTCTATCAGGGTCAAATCAAGGTTTAAAGTACAGCTGGAGACAGGACTTACTTTTAACCAGTATGGCTGGAGTCTGCATGCTGTTTCTGCATCATGCAGCGCATCTTCACAAGCTTTCAAAGTCGAGTTAATCTGGGATCTGTTGCTGTAGAGCAAGTGGTCATTTGGAGCTGTGAGAAACAGGAAAATGGGTTGATGGAAGTAAATTAAAATCCGTTACATAAGCTTTATTCCTTTTTTGGTGCTTCCAAGTTCTAAAAATCTAAAAAATACACTTTTTTTTTTTTAATAACTACGTACTAAATGAAAACTGGAAACCTCTTCGGGTAACTCCAGACAAGACGTCAGCTATGCCTTATATAACTGCAGGGAACATTGCATAAATAAACCACGAGACGCTCACACAATATATTACCAGCTCTGACTGAGGATCAGATGGCTGATAGAAACACACAGGAGACATTCCAAGAGGAACACTGTCCTGCTGTAGGGAGGAGTTTCAGAATTTTTAGCACCGAAGTTTTCAAGTAATACGTGAGGATTTTTTCATGCCGAAGCTCAACACAGGAAAACAAGTGATAACTGCAGGAATGGGATAACGCTGTGACAGCGTGGGTGAAGCGATCTGCTGGTTACACACACAGTGTGTTCCGGATTAAGGCTGTACGCTCGCTCAGAACACTCATTTAAATCGAGCTCTTACCGGTAATACCTCCCCTTTAATTTCCACTTACTATGCGCGCAGGGTTATAGCTGTCTTTCCTCAAACTAGATGAAAACGATCGCAG
>NW_009936802.1:0-254 GCF_000696875.1 Nestor notabilis
CCGAGCCACCCGAACGAGGGGCCGCCGGGGAGGGTGCGCGTCCTCGCTGACGGGTGGCTTCGAGACGCCTGGTGATGGACGGGAACCTCAGCGAGAGGTGGTGCCCGCTCAGAACCGGGGGGAGCACAGGAGAGTGTGGTTTTGACGGTGTATTCGATAACATTTACATGTGATACTTATGTTCATTGGGATGTTTGTTGGAAAGAGGCAGGAAAACACCGGGGTGCTGCTGCGGCGTGACCCTCGCAAGGGCC
>NW_009936802.1:275-1259 GCF_000696875.1 Nestor notabilis
CTTGGTGCAGACGGCAGCGAGAGCACGGCAAACCGCACAGCCACACGAGTGAGCGGCGACAGAGCTGCTGGCTCTAAGGGCAAAAAAGCAGGACCCTCTTGAAGCCGAATCCAAAACCTCACCTGAGGGTGGATGCCCTGTGGAGGAATCTGGGACTCCCAGCATCAGCTACAACAGGGCTTCCCAATGGAAGCGTGGGCCTGGATGATGATTTGGTGGTGGTTGGTGATATACTTCTTAGTCTCTGTTCTCTGTGCAGTAATGATTTGATGCATTGCTAGTTTTCCTCTCTGCTATATATACATCTATCTATATATCTGATTCACTTTATTGTGCTTATGTACTATATATATATAGGTATATACCTGATTTGTGTGTATGCTTGTGTGCTTCCCAAGTGTGCTTGTGTAATAAACTGTGCGTGTTATATGGCTGGTATGTGACTGTTCTGTGGAGTGCCCGCCTGGCAGCAGAACACCCTTGTTTTCCTCTCTGCTATATATATATCTATCTATATATCTGATTCACTTTATTGTGCTTATGTACTATATATATATAGGTATATACCTGATTTGTGTGTATGCTTGTGTGCTTCCCAAGTGTGCTTGTGTAATAAACTGTGCGTGTTATATGGCTGGTATGTGACTGTTCTGTGGAGTGCCCGCCTGTCAGCAGAACACCCTTTCCTTTCCTTTCCTTTCCTTTCCTTTCCTTTCCTTTCCTTTCCTTTCCACAGCTACAGACACGGAGAGCGCACTGTCTTTCCTTTCCACAGCTACAGACACGGAGAGAGCACTGTAGAAGGAAGTATGTGGGTGCCAGAGAGGGACTCTTCATCAGGGACTGTAGCGATAGGACAAGGGGTGATGGGTTCAAACTGAAACGGGGGGAGTTCAGGTTGGAGATAAGGCAGAAGCTCTTCCCTGTGAGGGTGCTGAGGCGCTGGCACAGGGTGCCCAGAGAAGCTGTGGCTGCCCCATCCCT
>NW_009936802.1:1386-1594 GCF_000696875.1 Nestor notabilis
ATCCATTTAATCCAATCTACAGGGGAAGGAATACTCATGAGGACCCCGGCTCCCCCACCACCTCCGTGAGGTGCCAGGGTGCCCCATGCGGCCCCCCCTGGCCTCGCCTGGGCGACGTTCTCCATGGGCTCTCCAAGGCACGGGACGCTCCCTGACCCTGCTCCATCTCCGGTGTCTGCTGCTGTGGCTCCACGAGTGCTCCTGCCAT
>NW_009936803.1:0-12470 GCF_000696875.1 Nestor notabilis
CTGCTGCGTCCTCGCTGGCAGCAGTCGTGCTCGCAGCCCTCCGCGTCCAGCGGGATCGGCACCTCCCGGTGTGTTGTCCATGCGTGTGGCTCACCCACCTACAAGCCAAGCTGTTGTGGGACAGCAAAAGTAAGCAAAACTCTGCAGAGGTTCGTCAGGTTCTGAACTCTCCATCCTCAGCTCAGCAGAACCGTGGGGAATGTGATAGACAACGGACTCCCACGGGGTCGCTTTGCCTGCGAGGGTTTGCAGAGAGCTGGGAATCAGGTGGGAATGGCCAGGGTCCATGTTCCCCGGAAGGGAACAATCGGGCAGTGCCTTCAGCTGGAAGAAACAGGGGATGCACACTTTTAAGTGCTCCCTTTAGCCAAACAAGGGAAAAAAGGCTTATTTAGAAACAATAACATTTTTCACGTAACACAGGGAGCGCTGGTGGCAGTGCTGCCTCTGAGCCCCACTCGTGTTTTCCAACCAGGAGGCACAGTAGGAAGTGGAGGAACTGGCCTGTGGCATAATTTCCCTGTGAGTGGCTGTGCCTCCCCTGGGACATCTGTAATGTTTCAGCTACCAGAAAAAAAGCAGCTGAAAGCTTTATTGGATACACAAATTCAGGATACACAGAGGAGGCAGGGAAGAAGTGTTCCTTATTTTCTCCCACGACCCCATTTCTCCAGGGCCCTACTCACTGTACTCAGTTGTAAGTATTCAGTAATAAGATTCAAGTAAGAAACTAACAGTTCTAGTAAGCAAATCTCCCCAGATAATAGCTGAATGGAAACATCCAGCTCTATAGTGTGCCGAACCATCCTTACACCCAGGAGTGGACTATTTAAGGGCTGCTCCTTCCAACCTAGTAAGCGAAATCTCTGAGTTTGCCACTGAAGTAAGTGCTACTGCTTGTCCTTGCTTCACAGCAATGACCCATATGAAGTGCTGCCTGCACAGGCAATTTTACGTGGTAGGCACATGGGAGGAGGTGGCTGCTATGGTGATATATTGAAGCAAAAATCCCAATAAATACAAAATACAGTCCTTTTTTGTCTTGCCAGGTTGGACAGACCAGCTACAGCTGGCAGAGTCTCTGTATGGTAAATAACAAAGTACACTGAGGATGTTGAGCTGTATCAAATTCCTGTGTTTTTTGGATCTGAGATGTTCCAGGTCATTGCAGTTTAACTCTTAGGGTACTGCTCTCTTCCCGGCTACAAGCACAGATGCTTTTGAATAGGCTGAAAATTGTCCTGGGGCCTGTTAATGACTTTAATGAGCTGTTCAGGAAGACCACAGGGATTTGTGCAAGCGGCGGGTGTGGTGGCATCCTGAATGCATCTGTTCAACAACAACAACATGAAAGACAAAATTGATTTTCCCTTTAACTGCTGAGTTCCACCCAGCTGCTGAAGTATGAAAGAGCTGTGGAACAAACTAAGGGCATGTTTCTTAATTCCAAAGCACTTTTCTACTGCAAAATCCTGCCCCGGCAAGCTGTGTGTGTGAACCCAGCGTAGCAGGGAGAATTCATGGCAGCTGCCTGTCATAGGGACCTACAAAGCTCATAAGAGCTCTCTTCAAAACTCTACCTGAAAAGATGCTTCTAAGGCACAATGTCTAATGCTAATCTCCCACCCACGAGCTTTCTAGCTGCGTAACTCACTCCTCTGTCTCTGGCAAAGCTGAACAGTGGGCAGTCCCAGCAAACACAGCAGGAAACATCCTGTGTGCCGTAGCAGTGCACACATCTGGTGTTAAGATGCTTGAGCAGATGGGATTAGGATACTAGCTTTTGTTCTGAGGGAGCAGCAGAAGGCCTGATGCAGCAGTGATAGGCACACCGGGCACACCAGACACACAGACTGGCAACTAGCTCCTCACTGTGAAGTAGAAGCTAAGCCAGGCAGCTGAGGAGGCAGGATGAACACAATGGGAATGCTTAATAGCAAAGGAAAAAGCTGGCAGACATTTTAAAATGTTTTTAAACCTCTTGTTAAAGGGGATTTAAGAACTAGGCATGTAAAAAAATGAACGTTAATACCAGCTCCTTACATATGATACTGGCCTCAAGCATCCCTGAGGGTATTTGAGAGACTAGTGCTGTGGTTATGATTTCAGTGGATAGGGGAAATTCTCTTGCATTATTAAACAAATCATGCCCTGTGTTGGCCTTTGGTTTGATCTATGTAATGCGTAGTCAGTGTTAGCCAGCTGGGGGACAGGATTCCACAACTTGTTGGCATTTTGAAGGTAAGTTGGAAAACTGCTGACTGAGATCCCCTCCTTCATCATGACCTATCAAAGGGAACAGGGGATAAATCTTTTAATTTGGGGGGAAAAAAGCCCAAACCAACAAAGTTTTAATAAACGGCATTTACCCTTTGGCCATATTTGTTTAGCATAACATTATTATGGATGGAACATTTAAATGTTTGCAAAGTTAAACGTTTGATTTGACTTGTTATAGAAATCACCCCTAATTGCCTGGTTTGCATTAAATCCTCTTTTTCCCAAAGGTGGAGAGTCAAAAGATTTACTATTTTAGATGCATTAGTTGTTTTTATCCATTTGTATCACAGATCTAGCTCCTGACGTAGTTGACTAAGTAGATGATACTCACAGAATTAGCAGGAGGGGTAAAATCTGGCCAACAAACCATGTTGACCTCTTTGCACCTTTTTCTGTTTTTCCCTGAGCATTCCCATCCTGCAAACCCCAACTGCTCAAGGGGTTAAATAACAAAAATCTAGTGTTTTGCCCTCTAGGTCACTGGTCACAGTCCACCACGGGTCATGCCACAACCAGCTAATGGCTGCTAAGTGCTCTGTGTGAAATCAGTTTAGTGGGTCTGAAGCCAGATGCTAGTTGACAGATGCCCAAAACTCAGTACTCCAATTGGCCTCCTTGTTGGCAGTCACAGCAGGTTGGTCAAGGCCATGTAAATTCAGCAGCTCCCTGAGGCTAGGAGCACAGACAAGGTTGCTTGTGAATACTTCTCTCTGTTGTGAATGACAGAAGTCTTCAGAGAAGGTCACAGCACAATGCTATGAGTGCCAGTGGCTGAGGACCAGGCTCTAATTCAGCTACTCAGGGAAGTGGTGGTAGGAAAACGCTCCTGAAGACCCCCAGCAGAGGCACCTCTGATCTCAAGGAGAGGATGCAAGGTGGCAATGGGAGTCTTGATGGAAGTTTTCACCCTCTGGCTTGTCCTGCGCAAGGAGAGCTGCCAATCAGGCTATACCAATGCGGCATTCCCTGCAGGAACAATAAAAATACAATCTCCCTTCCTCTCAGCCTTTTCCTCCTGATGCCAAATTTAAATGACCTTACTTTTTTGGCAGGAGGAAACTTCACAATTAAATACAGAAGCAGAACAGGCTTTCAGATGGAACTTACAGCAAGGGAACAACAGATGGCATTGTTTGCTGGGCTGGAAAAGCTGCATCTGCTCCTAGAAGAAATGCTAATCGGAGCTCAATTAGGCATTCAGAGGGAACCGTACCCCATCCCCAGGACAATGGCCATGTGTACATGATCCTGAAAAACACAAGGAAGTAGATACAAAGTCATCAAAAATCCTCTCTGGAACAAGTCCAAATGAAGCATATAATGGGATAGAGTAACCTGCAGACTTTCCTTGTGCTGAAACCCATCCGAGCCACTCAAAATAAAAATGTAATTAGCAAAGACTTATTGTATTTCATATGCAAGTGGTCAGTGATTTTGTTTTCAGTTTCAAAGCAAATAATTCTAGCATAACACTAGGATCAGATTCTACTCTGGCTGCTCTCTGAGGTGTGGCAATTTTAAAGGGTAGCTGAGATCCTTACAGCAAGTACCACAAATGGGAATAATAGAGTTAGAAGGATCAATAACACACACCTTGCCTAGGATAACTGATACCTCTATCGAAACACAAAGAAAGAAAATAAGAGGATGGTGTAAAATGTTCGCTGGTTCACCCCAAACTGGGTGTTCAAGCACAAAATGAGTCCCATGGCATGCAGTGCCTGTGTATAGTCTAAAGCAAAGCACAGGACGTTGTTCCTCCTTCTCTACCTCGGCCCTTCCAGCTTTCCCCAGAGGCTCAGGCAGGCAAGGCTCTGTGTGTCCTCATTTCAGTGTCTTCTGTTTGGGGTATCAAACCACCACCTCAGTCTGGAGCTGGCAGAGCTGTTTGCAAAACAAGACTACCAAGCATTTCACCAACGGCTGGCCCCAGCTGTCAAATGTGCTGGCACTGCGGAGATCCCCATTGTGCTGAGGCTTTGCATTCAAACCCCATTCTTGCTTTAATATCCTCTTTCTCCCCTAGCTTGGGCCATGGCAGCACACCCGGGCTGCTCTGTGTACCTGGGTGCACCATGGCACGTCAGATGCCTGGGACAACGTGCACCTTATGGGCAGTTCTATTGGTGACTCCCCCCTCTTGCTGGTTGCACATCCTACTTCCAACAGGCCTGGGAACATGCTGCATAGGTCAATCAACACACGGGCCTTTTGCACCTGAAAGATGTTCATAAACGGGACCGTTACTGATTTCAAACAATACACTCCAAACATTGGCAGAAAATCACTGGAGATCAAAGGCATTTTGGAACAAGTGACTTAGAGCTGTTGTAAAGGAAAGAGTTTTCTTGGCACTGGGGCAATTTACGGCAACTCCAAAGAGTGGTGAAGAGAAATGTAACAGGACTCTAAACCATTTCTGCCTTCAATGCCGTTCTGCTTCAGAGGGATGTTGAATCCTGGTCTGGCACAAACCTCAGGGCAAATAGAAGAAAAAGTGGTCCTCCTGACAAGTAACTTTGCTGCAGATGCTGAAGCTGTAGGCACTGATCATCCTTCTTCCAGGACTGCTGTGCCTCATCACTGCAACAATTTCAAGCCCCTGGCTTGGCTAGCTGGCTCTGAACAGCATTTCATGGGCTGTAAGTGTTGCCTGTATCCCATTAAACATCCTGACCCCCATCATGTCTCTGTGAGAGGAACCTTGGAGATTTGCTGACTGTCTGTAGCTCACTGACAGCAGATTTGTTACTGCTGTAATTTGCAAGAGACCTCCAGTGGTGGCTGTACCCTTGTGCTGACCTGGAGTTGGCCTTCTCCCAAGCACCGTGTCTAAGGGGAAGGGGGGGCGCAGGCAGGAAAGCATCTACTGGAGATATCCAAGGTCACAAAAGTTGGGGAAGGCCATGGGCAGAGGTTCTGCTCTCCTCTGGAGATGGCATGACTCAACCTGTCTTAGCAGAGCAGCAGTGATCTGCATGAGTAGGTCTTCCTACGCATTGCAGGTAGAGGAATGTATAGCCCCTTTCTCTTCAGAGGGAGCAATCCAAGCAACTGTTCTCTAGCATTATCTTCCTAGTGGTGGAGGTTGGAACATCCAAGATGTCAGAGCCCCTTGCCTCCTGCTGCTCACTGCCTATGCACTGGTAGGGTTGGAATACCGAGCAGCTCAGCTGAAGGAGGCACATCCTCACACCATGAGAGAGTGCAGATGATGCCATCCTGCCAGCATAGCCTTGGACTCAGCTGCTTGTGAGCTGAATCTCAACTGGCCAACACCACAAGGTCTCAGCTTTGCAAGGACAGCTGGAGAGCTGGTCCCAGCTCATCCACATGTATCAGCACATGGGGCTCAAAGAAGGGCTGCTGCTGACCCAAGTGTGAAGCTTTCCAGTGTTCACAGTCTGAGAGCAGACTCTGGCCGGCTGCCTGGAGTTTTAATGCCTGTGTGTTAGACCCAGACTTCCTGCTAAAAATAATCAGAAAGCACTCCCAGGAACCTAATTTATCCATCAATGGCCAGTTTTGTGCCATCCCTTGAATCTGAGAAAGGCAGAGAGGAAGTGTGACCGGGGCACACAGTGGGTCTCTTGGCTGCCCTCTTTGGCTAGTGGGCCACCGAGGGGAGCCAAGGGACTGCAACGGAAGCAGCAAGGGGCTCCAGCTGGGCAGAGGTCCTGACAGCATCGTGTTAGCAGGAGGGAGGACACACTGCCTTGCTGTGAAGCGGCCCCAGTACTGTGTCAGTGCTTCCTATTCACTCCCAGGACTTGAAGGCTACATCCGTGGGCTATCCACCTCCATGATGTGGACAAACCTTCAGACTTCCTCTGCAATTGCAGGAAAAAAAGGTGATGCCAGGAGGCTCCTCAGCACCCTTCATCCCAACAGGGTAGCATTTTAGTTGTTTTCTTCAAAATGAGGTAATTTATTCTCCATGTGAAACAGTGCAAGCTCAGTGACTCCAACCTGGCCTTGTCTGAGAACTGATTGCCAAATCTGGCCTGTAAAAACACATTTCCAGCAGTGCCAAGGCTCAGCACCTGGGACTTCTAGGGCAGGATTTCTTGTTCTCTCAGAAAGGATTATGAAAGAGTGAATCTATTAAAAAGGAAAAAGAGACAATTAACTATTGCTGTAGAGTCCTCTAGTGGTGAACATTCCGCAAACCACCCAAGCGTGCCCCCATGTGAACTCAACCCCCTCCATTTCTATTATTGATTTACATAAAAATGCATATACAAAAACTACCAACATCCAAATTCAGTGGTGGTATTTTAACTGTTTATGAACTGTGTCAAAGGCAATGGTCTAAAATCAAACAAACTAATCTTCCTCGCCACTATCCCTTCTAAATAGCATCTCCCATCCAAGGCTAGACAGTATTCTTTCAGACGTGTTTGTTGCAACCCTGTATGCATTAAAAACCCCTCAAGATCTTGACCACTCAGTTTCTGTTGTTGCTGCTGCTCAGAGAAATGACTGAAGAGAGAGAACCTGCAGAACTGAATTGTCACCACACGTGTGCCAAAACACTTGTCATGTTAAAAACCAGGCAAAAAATGTTTTTTAACATACAGTGCTGAAGCATTATTCTGCTGAAGAGCGTAGGCCAGCTCAGTCTCTAGCAGCCGTAGTGGTGGGTTTAGATGAGCAGCTGAGTTTGGATGAGATTTCAAACCTAAGTGATTTAAAATATTCATCACTTTCCCCTTTCCTGTCTCTCTCTTTCCTCGCATGTTGCCCCCAAGCCTTCTTTATTCCTGTGCCTGTGCTCTGCCAGACCAAGGACATGGCCTTATGCAAAATCCATACCTAGTGCTGAGCAAAATGGTGTTTGCAGCAATTTGAATATGTGATAGAGGAGGAAAAAAGCTATTGCCTGCTGTGAGCTCTCTCTGCTAAAGAGAAGAGCGCTACCCTTGACAGGATATTCCCCTTCCTAATGAGGCCATCACATCTATACCCCAATCTCTCCCTTCAGGCCTGAGTCTTCTCAAATCTGGTTCAATTTCTGCTTCAGAACCAAATCTTACAAGCGTTTAAGACTTTATTGCAAAATACACTCTCACATGCTGCAGCCAAATAATTGGACACTGTTTTTCCTAAGAGCCTTTTTTCCTCTTCCCTCTGAGTTAGCAGCCACAAACACTGCCGTTTGAATTCCAGCGTCTGCATTGGAATAGCTATATTAGCGCCTGCTGACCACAGCCTGATAGTCTTTGACAGGCTGTGTAATTTAAGAAGCATCAAAAAGACCAAGAAAAAAAGCCATCATAAAATTGGTAGCAGGCTGGAGGATGCTGCCTCTTTAGAATGCTGCTGCAGCCATGTCAACAAGCAGTGCAGAGGACTGAACCTTTAAGGATTTTTATATTATTTTAAGTACTAATCTTGTTTAATATTTGCCCTATATTTGAACCAGCATATAAAAATAATGCAATCTTCAAGCCACATAATAATAATTTTGGCTGGAACAGAGCACAAGCAGAGTGTTGGACCAGATCACTGCCTAGCACAAGCCCAGCTAGACCAGGTTGTCAGGAACTTGTCCAGCTGAGCACTGGTTGTCTCCCAGGCTGGAGCCTCCTCCACGCTGCTGGCCCTTATATGTGAAACAGTACCATATATTTAAATAATCCATGTAATGTCTCATCTTTCTATGTAGGCAGACCCTGCACTCTAGTTGCTAAGCTTTTCTAGCTGAACACTGAAGTATTTGATATGTGTTTGAATTTATAGGTCTGTTCCCACTGATTTGCTTTAATTATTGTTCTTCAGGCCTGATGTCCCACCAGTAAGCACAGACACCTCCTTGATCACTGCTGCTGGGAAGTAAGGCTTTAAGCTTATCTCTGCCCAGAACCCAGGTGCTCACTGGTGTCACTGTTAATTACACTGATTTCAGAAGTGCTTACTTTAAACTTCCACTGAGCTGCCAGCCATGTATCAGTCCTGCCTGCCTGAATTAGTTTATGTATCGCCTCATGTCCAAATCAATAGCATTATGTACTAGTAAACAATAATGGTTTCATAAAGCTGAAGTAACAGAGTTTTAGAGTGTTGTTTCAACTAAAGAAATGAGCCCCTGAGGGTCTGTTGTTTGGGTGTTGATTTTGCTATGTCCCATAGGAGAGTTCCAGAGCAGCTTTTCACAAGGGGATTAACCAACAGACCATTGCCAGGGCCCTGGGAGAGCACGTCCTGTTGCATCCAAGTGGGAAAGTTTCCTTTTTATTCCTTCCCTTGTCTTCTCCACACAAGTGATAAGCGTGAAGAAAATAAATCGCTGTATTAATGCAAAACTTCCCTTTACCTTATGCTGGGTTTCAGTGACAACCAGAAAGTCCATTTTCAGGTACTGACTCCAAATTCCATTATTATTATTTTTTCTTTCTGTAGTTTAACTTTCTCCATTTTTTTAAATGGAAGATTTACAACAAAGACTATTAATTGTATTTTATTTTCACTGTAGAACTATTTTCTATTTAAAAAAACCAAACCCAAACGATTCACTGTAGAATTCTAAATGGATGATTTTCTTCCTTTTTACAGATATGAGGATTAAGTTGCAGGAAAGAAAACTTCTCAGATACTAGGTAACCAATATCCAGACAACTAGACTAGATGAGAAGCTCTGGGATAACAACATATTTCAGATAAACAAGATGTTCCTTTCAAAGCCCAGGATGAAATTTAACTACTGACAGAGAGTAAATCCCTTCCGCAGCCCAGGGAGAGGGAGAATGAAACCTGTTTTTCTGAGTGCTGGATTTGAGGTGATGGTGGATACCTCCTGCAGCTTCTGGCTTACCTTATCTTCCCACAAGAGACCAGCAAATCTGAGGGGTGTGAGTGAAAGCCCATGTTCACACACAGAGGGGGGACATAAGAGTATTGTTTGGAACAGAAATCTGAAGGTCATGCAACTTCCCACTTGAAGCAGGCTATTGCCAACACTATTCCCTGTCGCCTGTTTCATTTTGACTGTATCTGTGTTATTCAGGCCACCAAATTAAGGACCTTTGCAAACTCAAGGAATCCTGTTGCTGCCTACAAAAGTGATCCTGAATGGTGTCTTGCAATCAGAGTAGTTTACTCCCAAAATCTCTGTTACCCCTTGGGCTATGCAAGATGATCTACTGACAGCCCTAGCTTAGGGGGCCCTTATTCCAGATGACTTCTTAGGTACTTCCATATTGAATTAGGCAAAGAGTGAAACCAAAGAAATCAGAAGAGGGGTTCAGTGTCTCAGAGGGAGCATCATGCCTTCTCCTCTATGTCTGCTTAGATTCTCACCTGTTCTTAACTCCCTGGAAGCACTGTGCTATGAAGGTGCTCTGCCAGAATAAGGGAAAACACAGAGGCTTTGTTATGTTTGGAAACCACAACATCACATGCCTGATCCATTTACAGTCCAGAATTTATTAACAGAAAGAAAAGCCTCCACACATCTGCAGTTCATATAAATGATAAGAGTCGTTTGTTTCTAATGCCTCGCTGTAATTGCGACCTGTGTGCTTGCCATCAGAAGATGCTAAAATGGCTCCTGAAGGAGAGGAGAGAGGGTGCATGGGGTGTTAATCAGAAATATCTGGGCCCTGGCCCCCCAGGCACTGAGGAAAGAGGGACTGGGGGAAGCTGGGGGGATGCTACATCATGCACAGGGCTGCTGCATCCCACATGCGTGATTTGAGGTGCTGGGTCTGGATGCTGATCAGAGGGTTGGAAGCTTAGGCATCTCCAGACTTTGCTCTGTATTAATCACCTACTATATGCATCTCATATAATTAAAAGCCAGAACATTTCTTCTCCTCCTCAGTGCACAGGTACCACTCCACTGTTGTGAACATGCTTGAGATTGGAGCAAGGCCTTTTGCTGCCTGAACTCCTTACTTTTATTTCTTGCTAAATGCTAGTTGAAGATACCTACCTGTGCTGTGCAGGGGGCAGGGGTTTTATATTAATTAAACATTGCTATGGAGACAGCACATCAATATAGGATGGTGTTTCTATGGGAGGCAGGGAAGGAGCCACTTTCCACAGAAGGGACCATGGCTGATTTGAAGGGACAAGAGTTAGCAGGATCTTGTCTTTATAAAGTTACCAGAGTGTAGGGAGGTCTCCTGGGTTCATGTGTCCTTATCCTTCCTATGGCTGTTAATTACTGACTGCATCAATCCTCTCCTTTGAGCCCTGTGAGGAACTCAGTTCTTCGATAGATCAGTCTTGTCTTCCCCTTGAAATGTTCTCTCCTCACAACCTAAACAACAGAGAAATAGCTCTGAACATGTAAAATCATGGTATTACAGTTGGGCGCCTGGTAAGCCAGAAACTGAAGCTCTGCCCCTGGTGAAAGATGGGAGACGTGACCCTTTGCAAGGGAGCAGAATCAGACTAATCTGTATAGATATCCCTGAAATCCTGCCTTGGTTATGCAAAGAGCTGGTTTAAGCTGCTTTTGGATGTTCTGCTTCTCTGAATGCAGCAACAACCAAGACACTTGGATTTGTAAGCGCAGGATTAAAAATAATTGCAATACATTTTATATAACTCAAGAATCACTTTTCCAGCCCAAGTTTGGGGTAATATATAAGTGTTGATGGCTTATTTGGGATAAGCTATAGAACCAATCTGTGGTTTATCGAATGGAAGCTATGAAGCACATTGGAGCAGTCATCCAAAGTACACATGGACGAAACCTGCCTGCTCTGAACAGATTGTCTTCTATATATGTAAGCTGAGATATTTCAGGGCCATCAGGTGTTTGCACACATAAGCCTGCGCTGTTTTTGCAACCCAACCAGATGTTTCTGAGTACGTGTGATACCCCAAGTGAGATCAAGGCTCTGTGCATGATAAGGAGCTTTTCCCTTTCTGAAAGACATGTTGTCTAGAGAGGCCCAAAAGGCAAAGGATAAGAGATAAAAGTATTATGGTTGTATTTTCCTTATTTTACAGCTGAAACTGCTCAGGAACTGACTCTAGCTGTGTCCTGTAAGGGTTTGTGGGGCTGGGTTCTGTATAATGGCTCTGAACCAGTACCTCAGGACAAAAGTAGAAATCCTCCAGCCAGTATTGATTTCTGTTATTTTGTCAGGCTGTAGTCAGATTCTCCCCCAGACAGTCCCTCAATTTACCCCTCATTTTCCTCTAGCTCCAATAGAGACCCATCTTTCAAATGATCCCTGACATAAGAGCTGCTGCTGAGAGAGGTAGTACCTAATCATTTTGCATCATTAAGAGATAAACATATAATCATATCATCCATCCATCCAGCCAGCCATTTTTATTCCTCCTAGAATCTGGATGCAGATCAGCCGTGCCACCAGCTTATCAATTAAGGAAGAACAGATTCATGGTCTGATAATTTTAGCAAGTGCCATGTAAGCTGTAATTGGTGGACATGATCCACTTGCCTTGCATTAATGACTCCAAAAGGTTCTGTTGATCTTATCACATCATGTCTTCATGTGTTAATCAGCCCCAGCCCCATTGCTTTGAAATTTTCCTCTGTGACAAGCCCAGCACTGAAGCAAGCACATCACTGCTTTCATTGACACTGAAAAATGACTGTCTTGATAATAGCATAAACGGACGAGGGGCTTTGCCTTCCAACTCAATTCAAGAGTGCTGTCGGCATGAGTGGGTTATAAAAGCTCTTTTTCAAGATAAAAGACAGTTCCCCACCAGAAAAAAAACTCAAACATCTTTATGACATCCTGGTGCAAAAACAATTGAAAAGGCTTGTCATAAAAGGAAGCGTGTCAGTTGTGAACTTTACTGAATTGAGCCTAATGCAAAATTCATGCCGAGGTGTCACAAGCGAAAGGCAGTTTATTAATCCAACTTATCTGGAGCTGGTAGGCAGCAGTCATGGTACATTAAGATCGCATGAATATTCCCCAGGCTCATTTGGGTTTCTATTCACGACCCCTTTTGTGAGTGCAGCAGGGGCCAGAAAGGTCTTTTGGACCAGAAGCAGCCTTCTCTTCCTCTCGCTTCTACATCTTTTCATACTTGTCACACAGTGGGCACACTGGGGCTAAGTGAAGCATGATGTCTTTGCCATCTGACTGATCAGGATGCAGTGCCCAGCTAACTGTGTCATGCTTCTTTATTTCAGTCATGCATTAGAAAGCGTTTTATTTCTCCATTACATTTTGTATGTTCCCAGGCTAACTTTCCCT
>NW_009936803.1:12501-40610 GCF_000696875.1 Nestor notabilis
TGCAGGGAGGATGGGATTCTAAGACTCCTGTTTTACATGCTTTCTCTATTTTGCAATGTCTTATTTTCCCCACAGAGAATGGAAACTGTATTACAGCTGCTGTGTATCACTCCAGTGAACCTCTGTCTGCTGAGAAAGCATCAATGCACCTATAGAAAGAACATAGCGGGCTTGTCAGCACAACAGACTTCGAGAGAAAACCACAAACACCCCAAAGAAGCAGTGGCGTGGGACCAATGCCTTCTGAAAGGATGATGAGAAGGAAAAATTAAAATGGTTTGAATTAGAAGTGAAGCAGGCTTGCAAGCTGTCTCTTTTGTCTCTTGGGGGTGTTGGGTAGCACTCAGACTGTGATGAGATTGATGGATCTAGCCAGGAAAATAAACCCCACAATGCCAGTAAATCATTAAACCCCTTAGAACAGAGATGAAGCTCTCCTCCTTGGAGGTTTAAGCTAATTTTGCAATTGGTATCATCTGGGTCAGGATTTGCTCAGAACCATGTGGGAAGTAGGAAGGCTTTAAATGTGGCTGGCTAAGGGCTAGGAGGCCAAATTTAGCCCTGCCAGAAGCCAGACCAATGTTTATTCTTTCCAACTGGGCTGAAGTAGCTGACTACAAAACTGAAGCTGGCCATGAATGACTGCAAATAGGAGAAGAAATGAAGCTGTAGAGTTGCAGGGAGGTGAAGGAGTTGCTTAGAGTGGATGTATGTTGGAGAGATGTGGCTTACTGAGTTCTTGAAGGCTTGAAGAAACTTTCACAAAGGAAGGAGTGTCTCACCTTGTTGAAACCTAACTTGGGAAGAGCCTCAAAGAAAAGAAAAGTCCTCTGGAGCAGGTACCCTGGTGTGAGTCTTGCTGGAAGAAGGCTTAGATGCATGTATTAAAAAGATGTTAAAGTGGATCCCTTTCTGTCATGTTTATGGATGTTACCCAGAGTGGGTTTTATCTGATGCGCATTTGGCTCAGCGCTGAAGGATAATTGCAGCAAAGCAGTCTATAAAAAGAGATCTACAAATGCTATAGAATGTGAGCTGGCCAAGTTCTGTCCCCATTTACATCCATGCAATCTCATTGATTTTAATGAGGATGTTCTGATATCTCTGAGGGCAGAATTTGTTTAGGAAATTATGAAGAGTGGATGGGGATGTATTACATGATTATGACAGTGGTCTCCTTCATGTCAATTGTTCCAATGACTCACTTCATGACTTTTGGCTTGTCACTTGACTTTTCTGTGGTGTGATTTAGTCAGCCATACTTATTGAAGTTGACCTGTCTTATGTGAGGAAATGACTGTAGAATTCCTTGGACACTAAATGGAGGGTGCTGCAAATAGCAGTGCATACACAGTTACAGCTGGGAGCGAAATGTACACTGAAATGTGCCACTAAATGACTTATCTCACCTTTACTCAGTGAAGCCACTGAAGCGTGAACCCAGTAGAAAAGACAAATAACAGCAGATTAGTCTTCCTCAGTCCCAATCTTGCAAAGATTTAGGACTTAACTCTCTAATTGTATGAAAAATCTAAAATATGAGTACTTTTTTTGCAGGGTGCAGATTAAGGTCTATCTTGAAATAAGCTGGCACTAGGCACAATAAGAGCCTGATCCTTGGGGAGCAACAGTAATGTGGATTCTGTAACATCAGCTGTGCTGTGCCCACACTTGTTTTGGAAAGGTTGAAGTACCTCTACCTGAAAGACACCCAGCACTTTCACCTGCCTAAACTCAAAGTGGATTTATCTGCTCTTAAACCCTGCATTCTGGGTAGCTAATGAAGCAGGAGGAAGACGCTGGGTCAACGCTGGGAGATTTCGCACTCAGCCCTGTTCCAGTGGGATTGCAGCAGAGGTCTCTAGTGATTTACTGATGCGTATTTATGTCGCCCTGCGTGGTTGCTGCCTCTGGGGCTCTTCTGGACGCTCGATGCTGGATGCTCAAGCCTCCTGGTCTGCTTGCCCACGAGATGGCAGTCGCCGCTTGTACATCACTCGTGCCTGTCATGCAGCTGGATTGACAGCAGCGGGCAGCGAGCTGGCCAAGCGCCGCTCCTGCGAGGATCAGGAGCCGGGAAGGGGGAAAGGCAATGCCTGTTTGCCATATGGAGTCTCCCTATGGGCTTAGACCTCCTGCTCTCAGCCCTCATGGTCTCAGTGTAGACATACCTTTAATACATAGTTTTTCTACTCGAATATAGGCTGTGAAACAGAGATGAAACCAGAGCCCTCTGTGTAGAACGGGATTTGTTTGCCCTTCTCACTGTGCACGTTTTCCCTGTTGGGATAATTCTCCCAAATAAAGCACCACCGGTGGAAACTGAAGGAGTTATCTTTGCTCTTGTACTGGCTCGTCCTAGCAGGGGTGCCACAGGACCAGTTACCTGGAGCCACAACACTCATTGCTCCTGTGGAAGCCTCTGGCTGGGTTGAAATACATTAGAGCATTTTAGACCTTACAGTGTAGATGATGTGATTTCAGGATTTCTCTGTAAACTATGATTTGAGAACAACTTTCTAATGGAGGAATTTGCCATATAAATAAGAAAAACGCATGATAATTTAGGTGGCAACCTTAATTACATGATTATTTCCACTCTCGTAAATGGGTATAACCTACAGGGTATAATAAAATTGTAGCCTGGGCCCTGAAGAGATTTCCGTATCACTAAAAATGTGTTCTTAAAGAAAGGTTTAGTAAATTGCCTCTAAAGCACAGGAAATTGGCTCAGCTCCTTCTGTGTATTATTTGTCTTAAGAAGCACATCACAGGAAACGGGGCTCAGAAATGTTGCTAAGGTCTGAAATACATGGACTCTAGTGGCAGCAATATTACCAGCCCCAGTAAGAGAACCTATGGGACTTAATTTTGCTGCAGATTCTCTGGAGAACCATCAAGAAATTGCTTTATGAGTTGAAATACCCCTGCTATTATACTTACAATTTGATACTGCAACACTAGATTGCAGTAACTTGTGTTTCTGCAAATCAGTCTCTTTTCTGTCTGTAATATTTCTTCTCTTTCTGCAATAAAATACTCTAAAGAAGAGACAGAGACCAGGATAAATTTTTCTAGTGGTACAAGGTAGTGGGATGAGATGTTTCGGGACATCAGTTTCAGAATTTAGCAGCAGAAAGACATTATGAACTTCATTTTCCTCTCATGCTAATTGTGACTTTACAGAACTTTCTGCAGTTGAATAATTTTAAAATGGTAACTCAAAGAAATAAGTCCCCTTATGGCCAAGCTGGTAGCACCCCAAAATTATTTACTATTTGGTGGTCTATATAGAAATAACCTGGGCTTTTAAAATGATGGCTTGTTTTCCATGAGATGGGCTGCTTCTACCCATGTCATCCATATTTACATCCATATACACTCTATCAACAAACTGAATTGACAAGCCAACACCTGCTCAGGTGCAATAGCCAAAATAATTTCTTAGTCCTTTAGATGATGTATTTTGTGCCATGATGCCTTTAGTGAGGGTGGAGGTTAAAGTGCCATGAGAAAAACATGTGCTTTCACCACAAAGATGTGGGACAAGTAGAATTCTTGCATCCTTAGTTTCCTCGGACAGCTCACAGCACTAGCTGTACTCCCACAAAGAGCTCACAAAATCATCTAGACTTCTTGTAGAAGAGCATCTGAGTTGGCATATCCCTCCTAGTTTAAGTCTAAGTAATAATCTGTGTTGTATTGTCTTTCCCTCTCATTTGAGTTGCAGAGAAGATGAGGTAGTGCCTGAACGCTTCCTACAGGAGATATTTAAAGAGTCAGAGAACTTTTCTCGTTGTACTTTTCCTCTGCTTCCTTAATCTATCATCACATTCTAGTTAATGTGCAGTTTCCAAGGCTAACTCAGTTTTGATCAAGTTGTGTTAACTTTGAAAAGCTGACTGACTCCAGTTTAAAATGGATGCACTTAGAGGATGAAAGGCCTTTTTTATCAGTGTTGAAGGAAGTAGTTCAAAAGCAGAGAAGGTTTCTTTCTGAAGACAAAGAAGCTCTTTCTCACCCCTCCTCCTGCCATGAAAGGGATCCTTTGCAACTAACTGCCCATCAGAGAAGAATTCAATGAACTGGATATGAAGTAGCAGTATATTGGGAATTTTATTGCTATAGCTGGAATAAAGGAAATTTAATGTAAGTAGATGCTCCCCAAATGCCCTCTTACTTCACTCCTTTTTTGATTTGTCTTTTTCTTCCCCTTTTTGGAAGCCAATCAGCAGTTTTCTTGTCTGGCTGGACAGACACAACTACCGGCGTTCTCCTTACCATCTCATACTGCAAATAACCCTTATACAGCAATAGGGAGGGAGAGAGAAACATAGAGACAGAAATTCTACTAGCTGTTGAGGCAACCAGGATTAGAGTCTTAATTTGGGGACGCATACTCTTTCGTGTGGGTGAGGCAATTATTGGTGGAATAGAGCTTTTTGGAAGGCTGAATCCCCTGTGAATTGATTCTCATCAGTGAAACCGAAAGAGATTGACTCAAATTCCTGCTCACCCTACCTGGGAAAAGATACCCTTACAATTTATCAGCTTTTTCAAAATGGGTGTTTAAAACAAATTCCAGAGGTTCCGCTCTGGGTTAGATTTCCCTTTCCAGGTTAGGCTTATGGAGATAACTTCTTCCCTCAACCAGAAGATTTCTTTGCTTAAATGGCTTAAGAAATGGAAAGAGACAACACACACACATACATAGAGCAGCACATAAGCATATGAAGCATGTTCATGTGAATTATTAAAGGCAATATCACAGTGAAGTTGGCAGAAATATAACCTACATGTGATTTGATAATAAGGACAATTAACAACTGGAATGAGCTATCAAGGGAAGCTATAGTTTTTTCACCTGAAGGTCTCTTCAGTTCCCACACCAGATGCCTGATGTGGCACAAGTTCTTGTACTCAATAGAAATGCCAGGGTTGAATTCAATGGTCTGTAATCTATGGGAGCTTATAGACTTTGAGCTGGTGATGCTTTCTGTTTTCAGTTAAGGCTCTAGGGTTCATCATCTTTCCTAGTTTTATATCTGACAGATATCAAATGTCACTGTAGAACCTATTTAAGAAGAGGACACATGATCTTGAATGACAAGGTTCAACAGTTACCGGGATCAGAGCAAAGAGCAAATTCCCCCCTTATTTTGGGTGTTGACCTAGGTCTGAAAGGCATCAGGCTTTGAGGTACAGCTAACAAAGGCCAGTAGCAAAGGCAGGAAGGAATAGGTGCATCCTCCTTCCACTGCTCTTTAGCTAGAGGCACTGCAAGCAGAGTCATCTCCTGCTACTTGATCTGAATTTGCATGATATCAGATTGTATCCATTTACCAGCTTGATACACTTCCCCTTCAAATACAGTTATTTAATGCATTTAATTCCTTTTGATGCATGAACAGTGAAAAAGCATCCTGATATGAGTACTGAGTGCTCTGTCAATTATTTAAAATTACACCCAGGCTGCACTGTAATCAGTTTATCCCACCTTTCCAGCAACAGCTTGTTATTAAAGTTAACCATCATTTTGCTTCTCTTCAGCCTCCCATCCTCATCTGCAAAGACCAGAGGAAGCCCCAGTGCTGGGTATAGTGCCCAAGGTCTTAGCACCACTGGCTGGTTTTGACAAAGCCTGGAGGGTTTTAAGGGTTCAGGGTTTCCATGAATAAGGGTCCTGCATATCCCATCCCTTTTTACAGGGTCAAGGGATGACAAGCATCTGTGTCACAGCCAACTCCAATAGAACAATTTACCATGGGAAGGAAGGTGTTTACCAGAGGATGTGAAGATTAGAAACTGAATCTTTGCCTTTGTAAGTATTGTTCTTCACTTTGGAGAGGTCTGCTCCTGTGTGTAGTAGGTGAGGAACTGGGGCAAAGGATTGAAAGCAACCTCCAGTGTAAGGATGCTTTTCCTCCAGGTTCCTTTCCATGCTCTGGCCATGGTCTCCAGCCTTTGGGAGCTTTCCAGTGGCTTCTTTGTTCCTATGGATCAGCCAGCTGAACCATCTTACTGTCCCCTTGAAATCCTGCCCGCACCATCCCTCCTACATACACTCTTTGATTCCAGCTGCAGATGGGAATGAGAGAAGAAAAGGGCAAAATCATGGGAGTGAGGAGGTGATCAGAGACACAGATGAAATGAAAGGTCTACTTAAGTGTGTCCTCTCCTCTGGAGCCACAGCCTGGTTTTTGTTATGCATGTGACTGTACACTGCTTTCCAAGTTTGCAAAAGGAGAACATGCTCTCACAGCCAGAGCTGGGGAAGAACTCTTGCCATTCCCTAAGGTGCTAAGATAGCTACTGACAGCATCTGCTACATTCATATACATCTACTTATTAATTAAAAATACATAGGCTTCTATTTGAAGTTAAAGTGGCACAGTTAATGGTATCTTTCAGAGCTTGTTAATGCTCAGCGAGAACTTGATAGCCACAATAAGTTTGTATGATAAAAATTTTGGTCCTGATGTTAAAGTGTTGCACATCATGCAGCACGCATACAGATGAAGAGGAAACCTCTGAATAGCACGTTCCTCTGTATTCCTAGCTGCAGCAGCAGAGGTGCAAGGTGCACTACATTTCCAGTTTGTGCAAAGGCAGGAGCAGCGTTTATTTCTGCCATGGGGTTATGTGTGCACCTGAGAGTCTGCATAACTTGATGGGAGAGGGCAGAAGTGTACTAGATGAGAGCCTGAATGTTCATCTCTGCCTCTGGATGTGCTTTCCTATACATCTTTAGCAAATCTTATATTAGATGCAAAAGCAAAAGGGGGCTTCTGAGGATTGGATCTTAAAAGTGGGTTCCCAGGGTTTGCATGAACATTGATGTTAGTTCCGATTTAGGCAGGTTAGGAATTGCAATGAATTTTAAGTCAGCTAAACTTAATAGTAACAAGGATTCCTCTTATCCCAAAATCACAACATTTCTACACATGTACTATTCATGGCCACTCAGTACCGAATAACTTGATGGGTAGGAAAGAACATGGAGCTTAAATAAACAACTATTTTCAATGTTAAAGGAACCAAAATAATTTTAAACCACTTTTCTTTTTTTAACTTTATTTCTGTGTTTATGCACTTGTGTCAGCTCAAGCACTTGGGAAACCTGCTTCAGTTTGTTTTACACTGGTTTTGGTGTTTGCTCCTCATTGGGTTTGGCAATTGGTTCTCTAAACTAGACCTGAGTATTTTTTTTGTGTTTATTCCAGATATTAAAAGTTACTTCAAAATTTTTAAAATTAGTAAAAAACAAACAAAAAAATTGCTATTTTTTTAATAACATTTCAGTAGCTATTAAATTTTCAGGAAATCTAGGGAGTTTCTGTGCTTTGGATGGGTAATGATATGTTTTCAAACACTTAGTGAGTGATATCCCTTTACAAACAGCAAACAATATTTTGTATTAATGGCAAATTCTCCAAAGCTTTTCTTTCCCATATGTTTGGTAAATCATAAAATCTGAGTCCCATAGGGTGGTTTATGGCTTATTTTAACACTAACTACTGCTTTATTTTAACAGAATGCTTTTGTGGCATTGCATACTAATAAAAATACAGTCATAAAAAGCAACTGTGCTGTATAGTACAGGCTCCTTTGTTCTCAGTGCTGTGAGGTCTGATGTTTGCAGTGGAGATGAATCCACAAGGGTTTTAAAAAAGATAAGTGTTCTCACTTTAGGAGAAAAAATGCATTTTGAAAAGGCTTTTGTTGACCTCTGCTCAGAGGAGCAGGGCAGCTTTCCATCTATTCTCTAGTCAGAAGCCAAATTTCTCCCTTCTGATGGTGCCTGTGCTGTAGATCTCTATTTCACGGAGCAGTTTCCTTCTCTGTGCAGTTTCATGAGGGAGATCTGTGTGACACCCACAGAGTGGACATGTGAAGGGTCTGATGTTCCCATGTAGTTGCTAGATTACATGGAGAGTGACAGCATCCTTGTACTGATGGAGCTTGTCCCTCATGTAACATGAGGGGAGCCTTTTATGACTATGATCCCCCATTTAAGCCATGCTCAGCGCATATACAAGGAAGATCCAAAACAGAGGAGTATCCTTCTGTGTGGTGTCTGAGCTGCACCATTTCTACCAGGGAAGGTTGAAGAACACATTTATTACCAGGCTTGTTTTTCAGCAGCATACAGAGCCAAATCCTAGCTGGGACATATTCAGACAAGTATTTTTGTAGTATCCATGTCTTTGCACACAGACTCGTGTTGAGGCAGCCTTACCTGCCTCTAAAGATGAGCTTTCAAACAGGCAGGTCTGCTCCACTCTCAACAAAGTGATGCCTTGGAGAAACGTATTGTATGCACATGGGCAAGCTGGCAATGTTTCACTGTCATCCAGATCACTGCCCGCAAATCAGGTTTATCCTCTTGAGTTTGCTTGATGGAACAGGCATGTCAGAGTATCCAGAGCTATAGCTGGCTAGTTGTGCAGTGCTGGACCACGCAGCACATTCAGACACAGACCTGCCCTGCAAGTGCCAACAAGCTTTTGAATTGCACTGAGGCTCTGGACTTTTGATTGTCTCACACTAATGTTTTATCTCAAGATATCCCAGTGTCGGGGGGCATTTGTTTTGTTTAAGGTTTTGTAGAGTGAATGAATAGGGATGGCAGGATAAGCTTGGGAAACTACCAGAAGTTACGGAAAGGAGGATCTGGAGGAGCTCCATGGGGAGTAGAGGTGTGCCTGAGAGTGTCCCAGCTGGAAAGACACCTAAGCAAAGACGACTATGGTGGATGGACCTGTGATAAGAGAGCTGCCTTTTCTGAAGAGATAAGAAAGATTTAATTGATGGAGCCACTGATGTGAGGGAAGAGGGGAGAGGAAAGCTGGTAGTTGGATTTCTTCATTCTGGGTCAATAATCTGAGACTAAATAACCCCTTGCACCTGTGCGCCAGGAGCTCTTCAGCGTATCAAAATGGGAATTTAAGGATATTAAACTCAGCTCCTAGTGCAATTACTATGCAGATGGTGGAAAATAAGTGTTGGCAGATTTAATGTGGGTGCTTGTTGAAGCTTGTATCTATTGAAGAGGAAGTGGGCAAACACTAAAGAGGAAATTTCAATTTCTGCACAGCTCTGGAAGACCTGAGATAATCAAAATATTCATAGGGGTTGTTCAGATTCCTCTTTTCAAGAGAAAACTGTAAGACACTACTCTCTCTCTCTCTCTGTTTTGGTATCATGTACAGGTTATCTGCAAAGGGCAGATTGTAGTCTGGAGGGTTTACTTGGTGACTCACAGAGCGTGATGTGGAAAGCATCCGCTACTGCTTCTCCTGCCCTGGAGGTTATGACAGTCCTGGGTCAGCCGAGCACCCAGCTCTGACCTACAGCACTACATGTCCCACTAGCTCTGAAGCCCAATCTGGTGCTGCTTTGGACACCTATTCTGCTGGATGCCTTCCATCATTTGGTGACAGTCCTCAGTCCCTGCCTCCTCTTGACTGGCCCTGTTCTTCTCCCAGGCAAAATAGTTAATAATGGCCAGACTGAGCTGAACCTGTTGGGGATCTCTCATCAACATCATCTCATCTTTTAGAGCACTGGTTTCAGTCCAGATATCCAGGACATTATGCAAATTCCTGCCTTTCTCCCTCTATCATATCACTGTCAGAGCTGTAGTGGTTTTTGCTTGTTTGTTAGTTTCCCATTTCTCTGGAGGAGAGGTTCAGAGCTCCCCCTTAGATGAAGATTCACCAAGGACTGGTTTTTTTCTTTTCTATTTACTTTCAGTAGAAAGCAAGCTCTCTTGGTAGGCAGCCTGACAGCATGAGCTCGTCCCTGCTTGAGCCCTGTAACAAATAAATATGCTGTCCAACATATAAAATTTTCCAGTGCTGATTAACCTGAGCTGAAAAGATGGATACTGGCTCCTGCAAGCTGTGCTATCAGGGAGAGCAATGCTAGATGAGGTTTGTGACGTGGTATAGAACCAGACCTTAGTAGTTAAGTGGGTAACAGCACCATCTACCATTTAAGCACTTTATATCCCTGTGCAGCAAAGTCACTCCAGAAATGCACAGGAGGTGTTCAATGGCCATGCTGTGTAGAAAATCCATTAAAGCCCAATCAAGCTCAAGTTTGAAATCCAGGCTTGGTGGCAGCATAAAAAAAAACCCTTGAAGGAGAGAAATAAATCTCTGCTTAATCTCTCAGAGCAAACCACAGCGGCGACTCGGTACAAACGTGGTACAGTGCAGCAGTGGCTTTCCTTGTCTAACAGGGTTCAGAGAGAAGGGTTTCAGAGGTCTGCAGAAGTGACCCACTTCCAGGCTATTTAAAATGCATTTAGGTGCTGTGTACAATATGCACAGGCATGCTGCAGACCTAAGGGAAGCTGAAAGGGAGACGTGCCCTGAGAAAAGGGCTTTGGCATCATCTTGCCTCAAAGGATGAAAGTGCTGAAAGGACCCTGGTTTGGTGGGATTCAGTAGGATCCCAAAAGGAAAGAGAAACTGGTGCCAAACCAGAGTGACAGCATCGGAAATTCATGGCCAGTGGCTGCATTGATTGGATGCTCGGTGGTAGGTCAAGTTCACCCCCTCACACACATTGTTATATCATTGGTGTCTCAAGAAAGGGCACCTTAAGAGTGAGAAAGGGGTTGTGGCACCCATCTGTCATTCAACAATGACTTTGTAAACCAGTCAGTGCACACACAGGACATCTCGCAGGCACAGAGTTGTTCCTCTCCACTGACCTCTTTTTTTGACTTTCAGACAACTGAAAAGGCAGCTGACAAAGGAGACAACTTTCACATTTTTAAAGTGGTGCACTGGAACTAATGAGAGCTGCCTGATCAAGCTGCCAGAATGAATCAGGGGGATAATGTTGTACTGATATGCTAGGCCATATTCTGTTCTTTCCCCAAAACTTTAAATTGGTTGAAATCCAACTCTGTCTCTCATTTTTACACTCAGTGGGAGATTTTTTCTGGCAGTGTTTTAGTCTGGAGATTTTGCTTCCTCTGTATCATGCTTCTTCTAATCATAAAGCTGGAGGGAGGTCAAGCTGAGCAATATCCCTTTTGTGTGTGAAGAGATGTACAAACTGTTTCTCATTAGAGATGAGCAAGAGTTTGGAAGCTCAGTTCTCAGCACCTCAGGGTTCTGAAAATTAACATTTCCCCAGGTTTCTGGTCCAAACCTGGACTGGACTAGCTCTGTCCTGCTCTGCTCAGGAAGCTTTGGAGGGAGAGGAATTTAGCGTTCAAGTTAGGTCTGATGCTGCAAGACCACCTCCATCATTTTGCTCTGGATTTGCTGTATGGACTGACCTCAAACTCGCAGCATGAAGTGGTAGCAGAAGATTTTTAACTTGAGTAGAAGAGGGTGAAAATATGGCTTGCTTTGAATTGTTACAGTTGGGTAGGGAAAACACAGACCCAGGAGATATCAGTTTCTTTAATGTTAATTCACAGTGTATCTGAAGGAAGTACCATTTCAGCATGTGCACTACCCACTAGGCACCTTTTCAATTGGTTTGACTTATCAAAACCATTAAAGTTCCATCCTGCCTACAAGCAAGCACTGTTCCCAAGCTGCATCCTTTGTGCTAGGATTGCCGCTACTTCTAGCAACTAAGTAAAGCAGAAGCAATAGGGGTCCTCCTTGCTGGCAACTTCTAATACAAAACCAGAATATTCTTTAACTACTTTGAAGTAGTGTTTAAATTCTGTTAAGGAAAAAGAAGCTGAGTGAAGAAATCAGAGGATGATGATCCCCAAGGATTAAAGATGATGGATTTGACCTGAGTCTAGAAAAACATGTCAGATTAACATTTAGTGGGATGTTGGATCTTAAAACAAAAAAAAAAAATCTTTTTACTTCTAACATTTGTCTTCTCTTTAAAGTTTTGAAATAACCCAAAGGAATGCAAGAACAAAGGCCTAAATGTACCAAGCTGACATAAGAAATATTTCAGTTAGTAAGTAAATCTATCTTGCCCATGGACTCGGGCTTTTCTATTCAAAAGGCAAACCAGAAAGCTCAGGGCTGACATTTTTCTCCTATATCCAGTGCTGAAATTAAATGTCTTATGTTTGTACCTGGAGCTGCCTCTTATGAACGTGTCATGAATCTCCTGTTATTTGGTAGCGTGTTTGTGGTTTTTATGGCTTAACTCTGCAAGACTAGAGATTTCCTTCAAAAAGGGACACACAGAACTGGAATCTCCTTGCATAGCTTTAAGGAGCAGAAAATGTCTGTGGTGTCAGCTCCATCACTCCTTGATGGAGATAGACAGATAGACAGACTTTTCACATCCAGGCAGAAATTGTCCCTATTTACCTTCATTGTTTATCCTAGGATGCCAGAAATCCTTTTTTTTTTTTTTTTTTTTTTTTTTTTTTTTTTTTTTTTTTTTTTTTTTTTTTTTTTTTTTTCTTTTTGTATTTGGATTTCTCTTAATTTCTCTTCTTTTGGCTAGAAGTAGGTGTAGATCTACCCCTAATTTGTAGGTTATATCTGGATCAGCAAGCAAATTGGTGCAGGAGGAGTGGAAGAGTGGTTTGAAGCAGCTGGTGCTGAGAGTCTTCTGCTATGCTACATGAAGCTTGGGAGTTCTGGTCAGACTTAGTCTGGTCCCATGGACCAAATGTCTTCATTGTACGTGTGATTCAAAGCTGTTTGGAGGCCCAGACATCAACTTGGTTGTTATGACTTATGTCTGCCTTAGGGTTTGGAGTACATTTGATGCACATTTGGAGTGGAGCTTCTGGTTTGATTTTCTCCAAAAGAAATCTAGTTCATGAGCATCAAAACAGCTCTGCAAACGGAGCCAATGCATGGTAAATTGATGACTGAGAGATTTACTCCAAAATCCCACTCCTGCTCTGAAGCAAAATGCTAATGTAGAGGCAGCCTTATGTGATGTGTGGAAACAATTCATTTGGTCCTTCCAAATGTAGCTTTATTTGTTTCTTGTGTCTGAAAATATTTTCCATGGATGAAATTTCTGTCTCTGGAAGAGTTCTGTCAATCCATGCGGCTAAGAGCAGGAGCTGATGGAGAGACTTATTTCAGCATCCCAAGGCAGAGAGTAGCACTTTGGAATAGATGCATCATCCTTCTCTAAGGCTATTTCTCCTTTGCTGTTGCTTTGGTGGTCATTGCTGCTTCTCTGCAGGCAAGATTGGCTGACAAGCTGGCTCTGAAGCTTGATTTTCCCCTTGCCTCCTTTAGCTGGGTGTTGTGCTCTTGCCAGTGGCTGTCTGTCCCCATAAGACTATGAGTCAGTTTGAATCCTTACAAACTATTTGACTTGTTGACCTGCTGCAATAGCTAATTCCACAGGGTGTCTGCAGTGTGCTAAAAAAATAACAGCTTTCTGCTTATGACTTCCAAATTATGTGCCCTTTAGTTTAATAAGAAATTCTTTCCCCCCAATCTAGGAGGAGGGGAGAAGAGGAGCATCAGGTCAGGATTCAACAAAGAGTTAATTTTCTTTCTTAAATGCCAACTCCCCCACTTTAACAGTCTGAGCCTGCTTTGTTTAAAATTAAAGACAAAACACCCAGGGACTGCAATAGGAGCAGGCTCGTAGTTTTACATGTCTCCTTTCTAGGCTAAAATCACCCCTGGATTTGTGATCTTTTTGCGAATAGAAGCTTTCTGCTCCCAAAGGAACTGCCACAAAAATCTGACTGCAATCTGCTGGCATGCTGCTGGGTCCGTGTGGTAGGAGATGCACTCTTTATGCATGGCACACCCAGAATAACAGTCTCCCATTTCTTTGGTGCTCTTCTTCACCCTGGACTTTTCCTCAGACATCTTCATTTGGTGACCTCCTGTGGCTCCCAGGCCTGTCCTGGGGAGAGATAACATGCAGCCCTTGGCTGCTGAAGCCAGAGTGTGAGGAGATGCTCTTTGCAGTTTTACCTTCTGTCTTTAAGATTGTGGGCAACTGGAAAGATACAAATAGTGGAAAACTAAACTTTGGGAAAGGAAAAGCTTGAATTTGATTTCTTGCCCATGCCATCTCTTCCAGGATTACAGCAGCTCCAGGGTCATACAGCTGGGACAATACTGAAGCCAAGGCTCCGTATAGAGTGTCACATCAGGGTTGACGGAGGCTCCTTGGCAGTCTCTGAGGCCGGTGTCTATCAGCCATCACATTGCTTCATTCCTAAAAGCCTGAAGTGTGGCCCTGAGGGTAGCACAGAGCTCAAAGCAAGAGGATGCTGTCACTGAGGGAACGGGCACAGGATAGTCACCAACCCCAGGAGAGTCGCCATGCGTGGTACTGCCTCTCAGAAACACAAAGTCTTCACTGGCCACCCCTCACTGTCTGGAAAGGATTAAATTGACTCTCCCAGGGGCTAAATCCTTAAATAATTCCTGGTATAGGTGCATGACAGTACTTCAGTGCCTGTGCCCATGACCTGAAGGGGTGCGTGTAATTAATAAGCTTTTCTGTGAACAAGAAGGAAATTACTTCTCTCATCTATTTTGTCAGCCAGCTCCTTGTAGTGGAGATTGTCTTTTTGCACAGCCTTAGGTGACTACTTCTGGGGCTATATGATACAATAAAAATTGAAGGGTCACAGCACAGGTTATCTTGTGCAAAGAAATGGAAATATTCATGGGAATGTTCGCAGTAATATTCATAGCTGGTTTCTTAGGATCAATTCTGAGTCCAGGATCTCTGAGAGAGATTGAGAGCAGGAGAGAGAACTGCAGTCTCCTTAAAGCAGCAGATGGTGTCCTGGTCTGGGTTTTAAATTAGGTTGTGGGAAAAGTATTGCAGGAAATGCATTCATGCTCACCATGCGGCATGAAGCAGAGGTGCACTAGCACCCACGTATGCTTGTACACGTATCCAGCACAGCACTGCTCAACACCACTGTGGCTCCCAGCACCATATGACTGCATTGGCCAGGAATAATCCTCTTTAAAAAGCAGTCGTTAGTTTGGGAATCACACTGATGTGGATATGCTGCTTCCAATTTCAGAGGTACTGTACAGCACAGGCAAGCCCTGAGATTGAAGTCACTGAACCAGATATGGCCTTGGGTTCTTCTGGCGTCAAACATCTTCAATAGGGTTTGTCTTTCCCCAGTGTAGAAGAAGAACAGCTTTGTAATTCTGGAAACTTGTCTGTAGGATTGGAAAGACTTTTCCTGCGCCTGTTGTTTGTGGTCTTACATCTCACAGTGCAACTACAACATTGCATCGATGCTGAGCTGAAGTCTGCTGTTTTGAGCAACAAAACACAACAATATCAGTGTGGCTTTGTTCCCAGCAGGCTTTGATTCTTGGGCCCTGCTTTCAGCACTGAAACCAAGTAAAATGTGTGAAGAGCAGGAGAGTGACGGGATCTTGGTTGGTGCTTCTGGGACATGTGGTGTGTGAAGAGCTGTGTTTACATAAGCCCTTGTGTAGTCCTAAACTCATGTGAGGAGAGATGGGGATGTTTGAGGTGCTTTCTGAATCCCCTGTTCCTAGAACTGGGACATCTGAATCTGGCCTGTGTCACAGAGCAGTTTACAATAATGGCCCTGTATGTACCTGTTGCCTTTGGTAAATAAAGACTGAAAATGGAGTTCAAGTTGGTTGAAAGTTGGTCCCAGTTTACCTCTTCTGCAGGTCTGTCTTGTGTTCCTCCTAAGTACAGACTGCTGCGTCGTGATGAGGGTTGTGCAAGGAAAGTGCACATGGACAGTGATGTATATATGTCCTGGATTCCTTGCAGAGAAAACTTGGTGTCATCATTTGAGGCAGTAGGAAAAAGAAGTGCTGCTTCTGGGGCAATACTGAGCAGGATCCGAATTATTAGGTGGGGTCATTTGCTCTTTCTTTTTATCTGACTAAAAGCATCTTCACAGCTCAAAAATGAAGTGAAATTATAAGACCTCATTGCTGCATGTGTTGCCAGTGCTACTGCCTCTGCTTCAGCCTGTGAGGTTTGGGCTGAAGTGGAGCACTTGCGTCTCCTTTTTGGGTGGAATGCATATCGAGAAGGAGATGTAAATGAAGAGGGAGAAAATGAAGTGGCATGAATTACCAGCACCAATGGTTGCTTGTGTCAGGGTTGTCAGCTGAAAACCCAAGCTGTGGCTGTAAGCTACGATTATCACAGTCTGCATCTGTATAAAATGAGTCATGGTTTAACAAATATCCACACGGTGTAAAGGTTAATGGTGCTGCATGCCCCTCTCCTCCTCCCCACTGCAGCAATCCCACAAAGCATGCAAGGTAGTCTGGACCTCTGGAGTCATCCCGGTCTGCCCTTCTGTGCTCACCCAAAAGCACATGTATTTTATGACTAAATAGACAACAGCTTCATCTTGAAGAATAGAGGATGCCATTAAAAATGTATGGAGTATTTACTAAACCTTCTTGTCTGGGAGGGAAGTGGGCAGAGGGTAGGACCCTGTGCTGCAGTATTTATGGGACATTTTGGTAGCTCCTGCCAGCAGCAGGGAAACAGTGCCTGGGAGTGGTTTGCCGCAGGTCTGCTGAAAGGTCTGAAGTTAGCTCTTGTATCTGTATTTTGGGGATGACCTGAGGCTGCCACATGCATTTACACAGAAGGAAAATACCCAGCCTCAAGTAAGCAAGGTGGGAATTTTCTGTTTCTTAATCCATAAAGCCTCTATCATTTAACCTTTCCTTGTCTGCACAAGGTCCGCCACAAAGTAATATCATGAGTTAAGAGAACTGGGGGCAATTCAGCCAGGTCATTTCTTCACAGAGGACAGACTGTGTCATTATTAATCCAAGCACCACATGACTCTCTCTGACACCTGCATAACATGAAATAAATCTTTCTCTTTGAATAAGTTTGCCCCTTGTCTCAATAATCCCGGGTCAAAACCGTGGTCGTTTGAGGTCCATATGACATTCTGGATTTCAGGTGTGACCATGTCTGCAGCTGGTGTAGGACACCACAGTCCACCTGAAGCCAGATGAGTGCATTTCATCAGGCTCATGTGGGCTTGCTTGTTTTCTAAACATTCCTTCTGGTTGTCCCATACTCATCCATTAACTTGGGAGGTTTTGTACTCCAAGGAATTTGAAAAATATGGAAATTATGATGTGCTGATAACTTGTTTTCTATTAAGAAATTAATAATAAATATATATTCTTTTACAAGCTGGGCTTTCTTGAAAATGCGTTTTAAAATTATAGAAATCTTTAAAGTGTAATTTAATATGTGTTTTAAACTATGAGAAACATGAAAAAGTTGGAAAATGGATAGCTCAAAAATCAGTCACTTAGAAGTATCACCTGTAGTTAAAATAACAGTATATTATTATGCATGGAGTCAAAGAGAATTGGGAATAAAGGCTTCGTATACGGTGGGAGAAAAATAGCTTTTTAATTCTTTTACTCTGCACTACTAGTTATCTATATTTTGGGTACTATATATTCATTCTTTATGTTCTCTCCAAATTCTCTGCAAAATTAGATTTGGGATTAAGCAAGAAGTTCAGAGATGACACATAATAACTAATGTGTTCCAGACTTCTTTAATCAGAGTTTCTGTTGCTGTGCAGATGTTCAGAGCATTCTCTCTACCTCTGTCCCTTTGTGGAGCCAATCTGGTGTCAATCTCACTTTTACTCACGGCAGAACTTGCCAGAGATGTGTCTGTATGTCATAAACTTGCACTGCATGTGCCTTCAGCTACTACTAAACCTTGTTTTGGGTCTGTGCACTAGTATCTCAGCAATGCATGGCCCCAGGAAGATAGTTTATGTCATGTTATTTAGATGATATAATTGTCCTGTCTGCCCTAAAAATTGATCAGACAATGAATGCATATTTTGGCATGTAGGCTGCTTACAAATGGTTGGCCATCAACAGTGTTTGGTGTACTTGATACGCATAATTTATTACTTTGGTTGGTTGGGGTAGATGCTGAGATCATGCGGCACATACTGGTTCTTACACTGGGTGGATGCAATTCCTTAAGTCAGGTCTCTGGACCTAAGAATGGCAAATGATGACATGATGACTAGTTTAGTAGTCTCCTTGAGGGGAGTGTTCGATAAAATTAGTCTCTACTACATTCCTCTTATAATTGCTTGCTGGAACATTCATGTAAAAGCAACACTGCTGCAGTCAAAACAAATCCATTTTCAGGGTCTGACCTGATATTTATAGATGATTTTTGTTGTGTTTCTGTCTGAACAAACACAAACTGACACAGTAATTCTGATGTATATATGCTATAGTACATCATCTGACAATCAACACATGTTGCACATGGCATGATAAACACGAGAGCTCAATTTAGGTTGATGAATGGATAGCCCAGAATCCGCGGAATTTTTGGAGGCTGGAGAGATGTGTTATACAACATTTGGAAACATTTGACCCTCCTGGTGTTTTATGTTTCACATTCATGTGAGGCAGGATCTCTGGAATGAAGAAGGTAATGGAGAGATGGCAATCGCATCACTTGGAGGTTATACCTCTGGGTGCAGGTCAGCTGGACGGAGGTCAGCAAGACCAAGCCTTATCTATGCTTGAAACATGCATTGGTTTTAAATGTCCTCCAGTTAACTCTTTAGCTTGGCAGGCAACAAAGCAGCAAAGGCTGATAGACCCTCCAAGCTGAACTATCTGGTGGTGGCAAATATCCATTGCCTTTGTACTGAATTGGGACCAACTCAAAGACACTGAAGATAGTAGAAAATATTCTATTAGCTTTAAGAATCAAGCTTTCAAGGGAGCACCTGGTGACGATTTTCCTCCTTTTTTTGGCAGTCCTGATACAGGAAATATTCCATGTTTAGGAGTGGGAACCTGAGATGAGGTTATGGTGTGTGTGGGAGGAAGATCATTCTTCTACCATTGTCATGCATGGTGGAGAAGCTGTGCCCAGCTCACATTTATGGCTCCTTCACTGACTGAAAGCTATAAAGCAACTGCACATTTTCAGAGGGAAAATGTTATCTTTCCATTTGTTTTCAGCACCTCACATTCGTGTAGTCAAGCAGCATGAGCATAAAGAGGTACCTGCTTCTGTGTGAGACAACAGGGATCTTCCTTAGCAGGGTTATTCCGTTAGAGTCATGGACAATGGAGCAATCTTATCTGTAGCTCAGTAACTGTCGTGCAGTACCTGATTTTGAGTAGCTGTCAAGATGCCTTCTTTCTGCAAAGCTGAGAAGATATAAACCATAGAAGGAGTGTTTAATAAAATATATGTATATATAAGTATATTTATATACATACAATTCAAGAGAAGAAGGGAGGGGGGAAAGAGCAAAGAAGTGAATACCCAAAGCATATCAGGATCCTTCAAGATGAACGGTGCTGTAGAAATATATTATCACTTCTACTTTTATCAATAGTACAATATTGCTAGCTCACTTATTTCATTATAGTCCCATTGCAACACTGATGTTACCTGGCCTATTATAAAACAGATTGGAGTTTAGTTTTATCTTTTGCTAGGAAACCCACTCTGAGAACTCTAGCTAGTGTGCCTCAGAGTGACAGAACAGGTATGTTTTATGAAGCCAAATAAAAGTTTGCTTCATCAACTACTGCAGTGTATAAACAACTGTCAGCCATCTTGGGGAGCAGACATCCTTTTATTTAATTGCAAATTAAAAAACATAAACCACCTTAAACACAGAGCTACTGTCACATCAAATCAATACAAGAATACTGCTCAAGCAGTTGGAAGGCACACTGTGCTCAGCATCTTGCATACTAAACATAAATCAGTCACCAGAGCAATAAGCAAGTCTTATAATATATGAGCAGATTATGGTATATTAGCACATTTTGTATTGTATGACTGCTTTTCCCCATTTGCACTGAATACAAAGGAGAAACTTTGTGATATGAAAGTTGTTAGCAATTCCTTTTGTGCTGGTGAATTCCTCTTAATAAGAAAGTCCTGGGAATAAGGCAAGAGACTCTCAGGTCATACACAAACCCCAGAGCCAAACTTTGCTGCCTGAGCGTGAGCTGGTTTTTAGGCTGCTGGATGTGAGGATTTTAAATACTTTTTGTTAAATGAAGTAACAAAACGAAGTCTTATGGACTGAAATCTTTGTCCTGTCTGAATGGTTGTTGGCAAGCTTGAAGCAAAAGGGTCTTAATTCCCAGGCTTCTGCGCTAATTTCATCAGTAACCCAAGGTTTGTTAGTGTTTTCTCTTGACCACTGCACATGTCTTACAGGCATGGAGGGAGAGATGCTCTCCCAGATATGGATCACTTTGTGGGAGTGCTGAGGGAAGCCCTTAGTGTGATGCTATATGACCAGGGAAGCAAACAAGCCAGATGCTTCAGGGTTCACAGCTCACTGGTGCTGTGAAAAAGGGACAAAACGTCTGCTTTTCCCCTCTGACCACTCCTTCCCTATCCAGACATCTCCCACCTCTGTCCTTCTATGAAACTGTAAATAAACACCTTATGGGCAAGGGCATGAAAAGGCTGAAAGGCTCTTCTTGGTGCTGGGAGCCACCGGCTTTCACAGCAGCACTGCCCTCATTGCTGCTCCAAAGACTGGGTTCAATCCACAGCTTTGTTCATGCTGCTTGTAAACAAAGCTTTGCAACTGCTTAGTGTTTGCAGGTTTCAGCTGCAGGTAGCTCCTGCCTTTCTTTTGCCCTCTTTTCTTGCTAGATCCTTGCCCTCTGACTTACTTATAGCTCTGGACTAGCCCCAGTGAATACATTTGGGTAACTCCAGGCTTATTGGTGCATATTGCTGCTACACGGAGGGACACAGAGGTTGCAGAGCAGTGGGCAGGATTGCTCTTTGCCTACATTTCTCACCACAGCCTTTGCTCTGAACTCCACCTTACAGACACCAGGTTGGAAAAAGCCAAAAGAGCTGTCTCAGAAGAGCAGCTCCACCTCGCTCTCTGCCAGCCTTTTGCAGCCAGGGAATTTGAAACTCATATAAAGGGTAATAAAAGGGAGATTATTGAAGTAGAGCTGGAGAAAAGCCCAAAGGAAGTTATTGTTCCATATGGAAGTCAATTCTTTTCTAGTGTTGGCTGTTGCTGCCTTTCTCTTTGCATTGGTACTTTATTGCCCTGATCTGAGAAAGACAAAATATTGCACCCTGGTATTAGCAAGCTGTTGCTGCTGTATATTTCCCATCCACAAAGCTTTCAAGTGTTTTACAAAGGTGGCTGCAAGCTGAGAAACTGAGGCATAAAAAGCTTCGATAAGTTCCCCTGAAAGTCAAGGCAAAGAACCCAGGTGCTCAGGGGCTCCAGTGCGTGCTGCTGCCTGCACCATTATCACCCCACTGGTCGGGAGAGCCTTTCGGTTTCTGTTTGAAGCTTGTGCCAGGGCTTCCAGCTTGGGGAACTGCCATGGCACTGCTCTAAAAAAAGCAAGAAATACCAACCAGATGCAAATAGAGATTTATGGGAGGGGATAAAAGTCTTAGTGAGGAACCGAGATGCCCACAGAACAAGCTCCAGAAGGATCTGGCAGCCAGCCCTGGGTTCTCATCTTCAGCCTGTTACCCTACTCACGTTTCTGAGGCTGTAGAGGGATAGAGCCAGTTTATCCAGATGATACCAGAGAGGTGATAAAAAGGAGTCGCCAATTAGCTCCATCTAGAAGCACTATGTAATTGGAAGCATACAGCCCTGCAGGGAGTTATTTGCTTGAGAAAATATAGCAAGAGGTCAAATGCTGGCACTTCTGCCAGGCTCAAGCAATGACTGTGTCAGCCCTCTCTCTCTGAGGCACTAAGCCTCTCACTGAAGTCTCATCTACCCTGTCAGCTCTTGAAGATGGGTTGAGAGAACGTGTCCTCGCAGCGGTGGCCGGTGTCCTGTTTGGAAACGGCCAAGATCCTCTTTCCACTGGGATTGAATTGCAGGTGGCAGTGCTGGGCTGGAATCTGAGCTGGGTTAGCCCGAGTTTGTAAAATTAGGCCACTCTTTGCTCTGGGCTGGGAAGGATGCCCAGGGAAGGGAGAAGGTGACACAGGACACATTTTGATCCAGGAGAGCTGGGAAGATCCCAGCTATGTATGCTGAGTGATTCAAGCCATGTTCAGGTCAATGTCTGAATCTCCTCCAAGTCAAAAAGCCAAGAAACAGCAAGGGGGACAAAGTTCAGCCGGGTTGGCTTCAATTAACATCTTCTTCATGAGTTGTGCTCCAATGGCAGATGCCATTCATTAGCATTATTTACGCATTAGGAGAACTATAATTGGAGAGTAGCAAGTGTCCCCATCACAGTTGACCTTATTTATGGAGGAGCTAACATCTGAATGTCATATTTGCATCCGTGACTTTTCTTCCCCCAAATAACTACTCTAATATGCAAATACTGAGTTGCAAAAGAATGAAAATAAAGAAAACAGCTATTTTGGTTATCTCTGGGAAGATTAGTGTTTGCTGCGACTTTGGAGTCTGTGCTGAGATTAGACTCTGCCACCTAATCAGGAAGTAAGTGAGAAAGAAAGATATTTCAGATACAGGGGTATGTGAATTGTGAATTGTAAATGGCCTACAGTGCAATCTAAGGGAAGGAGCAGGTATAAAGCACATTACAGGGCAATTTGCAGTTCTTTGTTCAGGTATAACTGACACTAGCAGTCATTTCGTTAAATATTCTGTTTATATGCTTTTCCATCCTGAATAAGGAGTTATCCCAATCCCTGGAGTGAAGGAGATTCGCAAAATACCTGCATTCATGTGCTCAAAGGAAGGCGCTAATGGAGCTGTGTAAGTAAAAGGATATGAGGCATCAGCAGGGAGAGGATCAAGGGAACAAACTGTTCCCTGCTGCAGTGCTGATTCTGCCAGGAGATGATACAATATGAAGAAAAATAAAAGCTTTTTGGGCTTGCCACGTTCTGGGTAGGAAACTTGGACGGAAAAGCTGCTGGTTGGGTTTACTGGCTGAATAATTGCACGTTGGAAAAGGTCAGTTCATGATAAGTCAGAGACTTAAATCTTACATCCTGGACAGCTGTGGGAGTGCCCTGCTATGCCACACTTTGTGGGCAGAGCGTCCTTTGCCATCACAGAAACAGGGCTCGTGGTCCAGCTGCTCTCCTATGGCTTAAGCACGTGCTTTCCCGTGGCTCTATCCCACAGCCTGGAGGGATCAGGGAGATTCACTCAACACAGCTCTGATCACCCCAGGCTCCCCATAAAACCAGTGGTGACAGATAAGTGCTTCTCGAGGGTAATTTGTATCCTGGGCGAGCTGAAGTGCCCTTTCTCTTTTCCGTGATTATCTGGACAGGTGATAAGACTCCTAATTTGGTGCCTGAGGTAGTTGCCTAACTTTCATGGTATGAATTGCTCTCTCGGGGTTTGCAGTTACATCTCCAGGGACACACGGTAATACAACAAAACAAACAGCCCAGAATTTTCCAGGCATTCTCAACACGGTAACTTTATGAGGAGAATACAAACCAACCTGTCCCAGACAGATAAACCCTGCCTGCATTTGCCTGCTCTGTTTTCCTTGCTACTGCATGTTAGGTCAGAATCTTTCTGAGTCCTGAGAGTCTGCTTTACAGGTGTGGCTTCTTTAAATCACCACCTTTTTTGCCCCCTACATCCACCTGCAACTCAGTTTCCTTTTATTCCAGATGATCCCACAGCTAGGTGCCTGCCTTAGTGCTGTGGAAACACAAACCCATTGCTTATCCCTGTTGCTTGGTAAGTCCTTGAAGTATGGAAGACCCTGCTTTTAACTGCTTCTGACTTAGTGCTCCTTCAGGGGAAATCCTAGTTAGACCCAGCTTTGCAGGGTAAGTGGAGAAGGACTATTTCTACTGCTTTTAAGAGCTGAAATGTGTCTACTTGTTGCTCAATCTTAATGATAATCTTCTATAGTTGATGGGCTAGCAGGCACTGCCCTCCTTTGCTGAGTACAAGGGGCATTTCCCAGACAGTGGGTTAGCTCTGCAGCACACAACAATGAGCATTTGATACAGCCAATTGCTATTCAAAATCTGTACATAAAGAGATGACAGAAACTATTGTACAACAAATGTTCCAACTAATATTTTGCGGATTAGCATTGAAATGGTTGGAATGCTTTTTTCTAATGCTGTCTGAGAATGTCTTTTTTTTTCAAAGCTGTAATAAATTTGCATTAAGAAGGTTAATTGCATGAAATGCCAGAATGCAAAACATCTCCACATTGCTACGTTTCATGACTTGCTGATCTGATGCTAACTCTTTCCAATGTGAAATTGTCAGAAGTGTGACTTCAGAGGGAAAAAAAAAATATCTTTGGCACCTTTAATTGTGTGGGAAGTAGGAAAATACATTGGCTGATGGTCTGCAGGGCCAGATTTGTGTATATGGAAGAGTGCCAGGCACAGATTTATAACTGTTGCTATAAGAGAAAAATTAGGCACTGTCTAACACAGGGGTTTAATTCTCCCCTGTCAAGTGATGTCAATGAGAAGAGCATCTATCATGTGACAAGAGAGAGTGGGGTGTTCGTATGGACTGAGTTTATCCTAAGAGGGATGGGAAGAGAATGAGCTGAGCTGGCCTATACAATGAAGAAAACTACTGGTTTCACCATGTTATTCACAGAGAGCTTATCTGCTTGGTTCACAGAGGACTGAGTGGAGATGCTTTCAAGGCCTTGCTGGCAGAGTCATCCATGGAACTGAAACCTGTCAGCATGTGATAATTTGTGTTATTCTATATTTAGAGCAGCAAGTCACAGTCGCAGTTGTTCATGTCTGGTCTTTCAACTGTCAAGGAGAAAGCAAGGCTCCCTTAGATGGGCCTTAAAGTCCTCAGACTAACTCGGCAGAATAGATTTCACTGCTCTGTTTCACCCCAGTCAGTAACAGTGTTTATTCCGATGGTTAAACGCAAGGTGAGATCAGGGTCTGTTGTAATTAACATCTTCAGCTCATGGGTCCAGACCTCTTTGTGACACATCTTTAGCTCATCAACACAGAATTACAGTTCCTCAGTCCAGATGGATGGTCTTGGCTGGACACAGGCTGTTTTACTTGGAGCAGCCCTGCTCATGGGCATCCCTCTGGATACAGATCCCATGACTGGCTCATTTCCATATGGCCAAAGCCTAAATTGCAGTGATGGTCTGCATTCTAATTAAATTATTTTCTTCCAAATTACTTTCTTGACTAAATCTGGCTGGGATCCTGGTGTTCTGCTTGAAAATATATATTTTGAGCCTGATTTTTGCCACCAGACTAAAATAGGACTGAAAAGACTGGAAATACTGTATGAAATGAAACCTCTCCACATCCCACATTCTTATTGATCTTGGGTCAAAGTGTAACATTTCAACACGATTGAAACATTTAGTTCGGATGTCAGCTCTTTAAAACAATATTCTTTTTTTCTTTTTTTTTTAACAAGAGAAACATCCATTTTCTTCTCAAAAGCATGTTTTGAGCAATAACATGACAGCTTTCAATTCCGAGGCTGTTACAAGTGGGACACGCTGATATTATCTGTTTCGGCTTTTGCAGAATGAAATCTGATGACAATCAGGAAACTGTCATGATGAAAACAACTTTCTGCAAACCTCTCCTTGTCCCCCAGCAATCTGGCAAATATATTCTCCCATTACAGCCCTCCCAACTGTGCTCCTTGCTGGGGTTTTTCTGCCTGTCAGTCAAAGTGAGTTTAAGCTCTGCAGCCTGGATAATCCTTGGCTTCTTTGCTTGGATCAGCTGCGTTGCAAACCTTCTGTGCTATGTATACCTGTCCTCCAAATAGAGGCCTGAGACAACCAAGGCATTTTCCATGAGTCATGGAGCAGCCACCAGATAGCAGTGCTATTCCATTTGTGCGGACTGAGGCTATTGCGGTGACCCAGCTTTATCTGGCTCCTCTGTCCCATTCTCAATGCTAATCCATCCATTTCTTCTGCAATCTTTTCAAACAGCAGAAAGACATGAAAGTAAGAAGAAAATGGAAATTCTACCTCTATTATGTTGGCCATAAAATGTGAATATAAAACTATTCACAGAAGAGAAAAAAAGTAATCATGCCAGCATTGGGTAACTGCTGAAAGTGATGAGTCACAACAAGGGATCCTAATTTACTATTATGTCGGCCATAAAATGTGAATTTAAAACTATTCACAGAAGAGAAAAAAAAGTAATCATGCCAGCATTGGGTAACTCTATTATGTCGGCCATAAAATGTGAATATAAAACTATTCACAGAAGAGAAAAAAAGTAATCATGCCAGCATTGGGTAACTGCTGAAAGTGATGAGTCACAACAAGGGATCCTAATTTATCTGTTTTCTGTTTGTTTCAGTGGCAGGTGAAGGTGGGTTGATTTAATTTTTTTTAAGAGAGAGTGAGACAAGTGTTGATTTAACAGTTTAGTCATCAAAGTAATTCCACTTATAGAGCTGCAGGACTCCAGAGAAACATATTCACCAGCTGGAATTAACACCCTCCATGCAGCAGTGTAAAAGCTTTGCAGATTTCCTCCATAGCATGCAACAAAAAGTTATTTTGTAAGGAGGCTTCTATAGAAACTGGATTGCAAAGTATTTCTTTTTTAGAATGAAATGAGGCAAAGCAGTCATAAAGACATTGGCTGGTGAATAAATTTCAGCCAGAGAACTCATAGCAGAGGATGAGCCAAATTAACAGGTAGACACAAGGAGAACAGGAGAAATTAATTCTAAAATGAATGCTGAAAAGAAATGGAGAGCTATTGAGGGAGAGATGATCCTGATCCTTCCAGGTGGCAGGAACATTGCCAGAGAACACCGCAGATCCTGCTCTGAAAGCAAGAGAGAGTGTATCTGGGTGCAAGGAGAAGAAACCACCTCTGATAAAGTTGGCACAACAAGTTCCTGCATGCTAAGAGATCCTATTTTTATGCAAAGTATATCAAAGTGCATTTTGTGCTGGCTCACAGATTCCCTAGAAATGCTTCTCGCCCCAGTGAATCCCGTAACAGCTTCGCAGTAATGGTGTGGAAGGGAACGTGCTATGAGATGCCAAGGGCCGATTTCCAAAGTTGCTGGCATCTAATTTATGAATGTGGAGTGTGCTCACCCAGGATTTCACTGATCCATTGGTTATCTGGGCTAACTAGGCATAAAAGGCATGATTTCTACAGGTGCAACGGGCATGGAAAGGCAGAAGTATGCATGCACAACTATGCCTGTCCGGTTCCCATTTAGAGATGATATACAGGGTAAAACGTACATCCAAGAGAGCAGGTGTCAGGGAGGGCAGCAAGCTGTGGAATACTTCTGCTGCTCATCACATAGTGTCTGGTTCCTTTGCTTTGCTCTCTGCCCTTGTCCAGAGAGCTAGGAAGAGCCTAGCAGTGAAAAAGAGGGAAATCAAGTTGACTGAAGATCAGACTAAGGATCTATTTGGGAGGGATTTAGCCCAAATCTTTGCAGAACAGCTTTAGGGAAGAGTATGATGACAAACTTCTGTCCTGGCTGGTTGATGAGCCCAAGGGCAAGCATATGGCTGCATGTATTCCAATGCCCAGCCGTGTCATGCCTTCCTTCACCCCACTACCCCCAGAAAGTGGAGCCCAGAGATTTTTAAAGTCACGAAAGCTCAAACCCTCCTTGTGAATCACAGAGCTGGAAATGTAGCTGACAGGGTCTTTGGTCCGTGGTAACACTGAGCTCTGCAAGACAATGCTGCACAGAAGGGTCTTAGGCACAGATTTTACAGCATTTGCCAAACCTAATATTAAGGAGTCAAGCTCTGGAAGTTGGAACTGACTGTCCCAGGAGACTTTTTCACAGCTGTGCAGGTTTCTGATGTGTTTGAAGTAAGGACAGAAGTATGAAGAATGTTACCAAAGGGTCCACATTATTTGCAATTAATGGTTATTCACTTCCCAGAGAACTTGTGGGTTTTTATTGATAATGTCTGTTGAACTTGACTACATTTTCTTCTTATAGATGTGAATATTTGGGCTAAATAACTCTTTCAAAATGTGTTATTTATCCCTATTTTGAGCCTCCTTTTCTCTGATACACGGAAAAAAGAAGCATGAAGGAAAATAGGTCAAAGAAAGAAAACTAAGGAAAAAAGGGAAAGTGAAGAATGTCAAAACTAAAGGTTTCATGTAGATTCTTCATTAAAAAAAAATCAAATAAATAAAACTATGTTCTGAAGAATAAAAATGTTTTGCAAAGGATC
>NW_009936803.1:40680-52836 GCF_000696875.1 Nestor notabilis
CTAAACTTCCCGTTTAGCATCATACAAACTTCGTAAGAAAAATGGCTTGGCAATTAAGGAATTCAGTGAGGCAACAGTTCTTCATTCCTTTCCTTACGTCATTGTTCCTAGCTCAGTGGTGAACTGTGGCCATTAAGGTACAATCCAAGGAGCTGTTGGAGTCATATATATATATATAATGTGAAAGGACTAGGGCAGTGATCATCCTGCTCTACTCAAGCACTGGTGAGGCTGCACCTCGAATACTGTATTCCTTTTGGGCCTCTCACTACAAGAGAGATATTGAGGTGCTGGAGACAGTCCAGAGAAGGGAATGGAGCTGAAGAAGGGTCTGAAATACAAGTATGATGAGGAACAGCTGAGGGACCAGGGGAGGGTTTAGTCTGGCGAAGAGAAGGCTCAAGGGGGACCTTATCGCTCTCTACAACTACCTGAAAGGAGGTTGTAGCAAGGTAAGGGCTGGTCTTTTCTCCCAAGAAACAAGCAACAGGACAAGAAGAAATGGCCTCAAGTTGCACCAGGGGAGGTTTAGACTGGGTATTAGGAACAATTTCTTCACTGAAATGGTTGCAAAGCACTGGAACAGGCTGCCCAGGGAAGTGGCTGAGCCACCATCCCTGGAGGTAACTAAAAGCTGCGTAGATGTGTTGCTTAGGGCATGGTTTAATGGCGGGCTTGGCAGTGCCAGGTTAATGGTTGCACTTGATTTTAAAGGTCTTCTCCAACCTAAACTATTCTATGATTCTTTAATAGTTCTCACAGCATTGGTTTTCATCCTCACTCCCAGAAAACACCCTCCGATTTTGTTAATAGAAGTTGAGAGCAAAATCCACTGTTCATGTTTGCTCTTTACAAGTTAGAGATTAAATATCCCATCCTAGCAATTGCTATTCTGACTACCCCCATGTTCTTCAGCAGTTTAAAGTTAATCCTTGTTCAGAAGCTGCAAAACTTGTGATATGCTCTTTTTCATTTGAAAATCCAACACTTCTTCTGGTGCTTAAATAAACAAGAGAAAAGCTCTTTTGCTAATTTCTGGCTTGAGTGGAGAAGCAAGGCCCTAGTACTTAAAATTTTTTGTCTGTTAAAGTAATTGCAATAATCACATGATAAAAAACTGCTTAGAAATAAATAGATGAGCTCAATAGCCACTGTACTGCATTTGTAGTTGATGAAGCTTATTGTATTAATCAATTGCCTGCAACTCAAAAAAATGACAGAAGTGGGATGGGAAATACATGTATCTAAATTTCAGCATTTGAAGGACTCCAGGGATGTGCATCACTGCTGATGCCAGTCTGGGGGTAGGAAACGGGACAAAGAACAAGCTATCATTTATACTATAAAAAAGTGGAAATAAATAAAACCTTCCACATGGCCTGATTTCAGTAGCTCACGAAATGTCAGAAGTACAGTATTCCATGCTGTATACACTGCAAGAAATAATGTGCATCTGTTATTTGTGACTCTTGACAGATGGGTCAATGTTTCCTCCTCTGTTGCTTTTTACATATTTAATGATACTTTTATGACGTTCATTTCTTGTGTTAAATATGTTCTTAAACCTCAGGATGGGGCAGCAGTCTGTACCCCAAAGGGTGATGGTTTCTGAGTATGACTTTTCATATCACTCTGGGCAAAAGCCGTGCGTTAGCTACACAAGACCCCAGTGCTGAACTAGTGAGCATCTGACTTCCATTACCTGCAGTGAAAGTGCAGGGATTGAAAACATTAAGTGCCTGTTTGTCAAAAACACCCAGAGCTGTTAAATCACTGAACTATGAGATGACACATTTGCTCCTATTAGGTCTTGAAATGTGAGATACATGTGTAATGCCACCACGCAGCTTCCACCCAGCAGTCCTGGAGGCTCGGCCACAGCAATGAAGGTGTAGCAGATGCTACAACTGCAAAGTGCCTGCCCAACACAGGAGACTCCTGCCTGGCTCAGAGAGAGGAAATCTTGACTAGGAATACCTTGGAAATAGGTCTATTAATGTAGGGAATTCTTCCTTCCTGTCACCATGGAGCTATAGAGAATTCCCTCCTGAAACACAGGACAAACAGTATGAGAAAACCTATAAAGTCCCAAGTGTCTCCCTGCACTGCTTCATGTTATCATCAGCTACCCGTGTGAAGTCTGAGCCTGGGGTTTGATGTAGTTGGTGGTACAACGGTGCTATTTCAAGGAGTACAGGGCAAAGTGGACTGCCTGGAGTTTTAGGGCATTTCAGGGTCCTATCAGTGGCCTGAAGAAGGGTGTTGTTCCCCACAGTGGGGTGAAGCTGTACTGGGATGGGGACGTTTCTATATCTCCTCAGTCACCAATGAGGTGGAATGGGGTTGGGTGAAGCTCCCGTTGTTCTCCCGGAGTTGGACTCACAACACAGAGCAAACTCAAGAACACCCATTTCATTTATTTCCCTAAAATCACCCTCTCAGAAAGCCAGTTCCTTTTCCACCAATCTGCATCTTGAGTAGTTAATAGAAGTAACGGATGTATAGAAATAATGCTGTTCTAAATCAAAATTGGTGTGTTTCTGCTATGGAAAGGTATAAATCATGAGCTGACAGGTAGGGTGGGAAATGTGAGAAGAATCAGGACTGGGAGTTGTAAGATCAGAGCAGTCAAACCCAGAAAAAAGCTGATGCTGGAACAATTAGATCGCCACAAATCCAGGTGAATTCAGCCTCCAGTCTAGCCCCTGCATGTACTGCAGTACTGACATCTTCAGTCGCTCTCTCCAAAGCAGGACTTTCATGTCTATATCAGTGCCTCAGTTTCGCAGGAGTCAGCAGTGTTGCTGAGGCACTGAATGTCAGAGGTAGGGGGACCGGTGGAGCTGGGATCACTGCCAAACCATCTGAAATGCATTCAGCCAGCAAGTGTTGATTCCATCTCTATCAAGGTAACTATCCCAATGCGCGGGTATGGAAATCTAACTGGTCCAACCAAGTATATGCTGGGAGATGCAAAGCAGCCTCCTGGCCTCAGTGACTGAGGAAGGATTCAGCCCAGGGCATCTTTGTGTACCTTTGTGTATCTCTGTGTTACACGACATGGTCAGCTGCTCCTGGTATGCAGAAATCCTGCCAGTGAATTATTTCCAGTAACCTCCTTCTAATGACAAGACAAATCAAAAAGAGAAAATGAGGAGGGTCAGGGCACTCCTGTGGCTTGGAGCAGCTCCCTTTGGAGACAGCAAGTATCATATCTCTACCTAACAGGTTCCTAATACCATCGTGACCTGGCACTGAGTCAGAAGCTCTGAAAGCAAAAAGGGCATCTGGAGCACACATGCTGTTGCCGACTCAGCATTCTTAATATTTTTATTTTGCAGTTACACAGGGCTGGCATGCAGTGGCTGCATTCCAGCTTGAGGAAAGCATGCACAGACAAACAAAGTCCCTGCCCCAAACGACTCACATTTTCACTTTACAATGCTACTACTTCAAACCGCTGTTACGGATGATACTATAGACCAGCAAATAGACAGACAGATGGACTTCTCCTCCCCTCCACTCTCTGCTAAAGTCCTTCCTCCCTTTGAAAACTAATTTATCTTCTTTTGAGGTAGTTCTTCTTTTTTATTTTGTTTTAATTGATCAGATGTCTTTTGAAACTTTGGGTCTGTTTTTCCTGCTTTATCATGGAAGCAAATAAGACAGGTTTATGGCTCTATGTAAAACTTCAGCCTTGTTTATAAATTGCTTGTGATTGATTAAGTAATAAAAATGCTTTTAAGACAGGGAGGTAAATCTCCCAGCTAATTGCCCGGTGCTTTACATTATAACCTTGTTACAGTGACTGGGCCGAACAGCTCTGCTATTTCTATCTCACGAGTCACATCATTCCCAGTATCCTGACTGCCAAAAGACATAGACCAATAATTAGTGGGTCAATAAACAGAATGATGCATCTGAAACTGAAGAACAAATCTTTCCTTTTCAAAGGTGATTTCCTAGGTGGAGATGATTTCTGAGGCAGGAACACTGCCAATTCCCAGCCATAGTCTGACAAAATACAACAGAAGCATAGCCCCTTTGCCTCTCAGCTACCTCCTATCTACCTCTGCATGGAGCCCTGGGCAAAGAAATGGCCAGCAGTGAGCTGGGTGTGTTAAAAGCAGGTAAGATGAAAAGTGACTTAGAGAAGCTACTGTGATTCATATGCAAAATGCCTTCATTGTACAACTGTTTTCTCTTTCTGATACAAAATGGGGACCCAGCTCACATCTTGGACCTTAAGGACCATGAAAATACATACAATAAATATTTAACAAGAGCTCAGCAATCCTGGATTTAGTTTTACTTTGTCAAACCTAAATTGTCAGAGAGAATGAAAGGGCTGTCCATTAACTGAATGCTAGGGATGGTTCCTCTACCAAATGTTGCATCAAGAGATAATTCTGATAGTAATTTTGGTATAGCTCAGCAACAGGTGCTTATCACCCCAGAGTGACCCATGCACCAGCCCCTCTTGATTTCAGGCTCATGCAGTGTTAGATCAGACCAGCCTCTTGACTTACTCCTACAGCCCTTGTTCACAACAAATACAAAGCAGCTGGCAAATTCAGACTGGTTTTGAAGGCTTCAATAAGGCACCATCCTCCTTCCTGGGACTCCCAAATCTGGGGGCATAAATAAACCTCCACCCTCTCCTCTTTTTGTTGCATTTTAACAAAGTGGTCAATTAGTCTCTTGACTCCGTGGCACCTTCCCATCATTCATCAGTGTCAGAGGCAGGAGGCTGATTGCTGGGGCTGATTGCAGTGTTGATGCAGCTGATTACAGGGGTCTTAATTGTGATGACTAGAAAAAGCCTGAAAAGGCATTGAACCTCTCAGGGAAGATGGACTCTGCTTCTGTGGAGCATTTGGCAGGATATGGACTAGCACCTATTTCTTTGTGATGGATGCTCCCTACGTGCTTTTGTGAAGGTAAGCTCAGAGATGAGCCACTTATTTGAGGAGTTTTTTCTAGGAAGGAAATGGAGGTGGCTTTCTCATAGACGTGATGTTCCAGTTGGCTCACACAAGCAGACCCATTCTGGCACTGTTAGCACTTGCAGCAGACACCTTTGTGGTGAGGTGATGCTAATGGAGGTGGTTGTGACCGCAAATGGTGGGGTGCAGCCAGGCCAGGTGGCCTCCTCTTTGCAGGCTCGCATGTCTGAACAGGTACCTGATATTAGCACTTGGGTTTTTGCACACCTGCATGGTAAAAGATGAACTAGAGGTAAATAAGCCCTCTTTATCATTAAAATCAAAGTAATGCTCTGATATACAAAATCTGCCAGCAGGCAGTTCTTCTTTTCATGTGCTCACAAACTTCTTGGTGTGGCATGACAAGATGATCATCCAGTGTTGAAGCCAGTATCTCAGGGAAAAGAGCTTTGGAGACCTCTAGCCTTAAATATCCTCTTATATACATCATACGTCTACTTTACATATTCATTTCCTTAACGACATACATTATCATACCCTGTGTTCTGTTGTTACAGCACTTACTTGTTTATATTTGCACAGTGTTTGCAAGCATGTCATGTCTTCATTATTATTATAGCCAGTACTTGCAGGTGTCTTATCAAAATGCTCAGAACCAAAACCATCTGGGATCTAGTTTACCTGCTTTCTAGCCTAATGAACAATCATATTCTTATAGTCTGCTCCTCAGTTAATGCAAGGTCAGACTCAAGCTTTCAATTAACACGAAGCTGTTGCTTGATCTAGCTGAAAATCAAACAAAAATCATTGTAGCCATTACTGAATTACTTATGCCAGGTAGAAAAATTCTTAATGAATGAGGCTTCTTTGGGGCTTTAGGATCTCTTCAGCATACACTGCTATACTGCTGGAAAACCTTCGTGTCGTCAATAAGACCCAATACAGCTCGACCTAAGAAAGGACCTGGGGTCTGAGTACAAAATACACTATTACCTTCCTGTGCCTGACCTTACCCATACCTCTTAGCTGCCTGCATGTACCCCTGAAAGCTTTCATTGTCCTTGCTGGATATTTTATGTCTCTCCTTTGAATCTTAATTATATAATAACAGAACTAATCAGTCACAGATGTAATAAGTCACAAGGGAGTGGTTTGTTTCCTCGGCCCCCACCTTACACATGCTGGTTTATGCAATTAAGCAGCCCTTCTGCATCCTGGTGGAACTAATACACGATGATGTCTTATAGAGTTTAGGTGTTGATGCTGCCTTGGTCTGAGAGAGTTTGCTTCTTACTTTCTTCTCACTTAAAGAAGATCAATGGGAATTCATACTGACAGGGGAAACCATGATATTTTATTTTGCTGGCAGCATGCACATACAATAAACATATCATTTTTTAATAAAAATCAATGGTGACTTAAAACATAAAATAAATGTTGCAACATTAATAAAAGATGCTACACATAAAATTAGACTTAAATGTGCAGTTTCCCCAGCTATTTACAACACATATTTCACACTTTACCATGCTTCCAGCAGAGAGTGAAATGGTCTAGAACAGCTGTCAAAGAAATAAAATAAATATGGTCTTGGTGCAAATAAAACAAAACGGCATCCCGAGAATTCCTGACTGAGCTCCTGTGTCACCTCCCTGTAAACAGAAGGGGAGTCAGCATGTAGGTCTCAAGCACAGATGAAGGTTACTACCAAGCGGAGTTACTCACGGTGCCGATGCTGTAATGATGACAAGCACTAGTAGCTTAAGCAACATGGCAGTGGGTGGATGTCTGAACGCAGCACCCTGAGGGAGCTGCACAGCTCATCTGCCTGCTTCAGGGCAGGGTTTACTGTATTATATAGTGCTCAACAGCTGTTTGTGAAGCCAGTTCTTAAACACTGGCCATGTAGGATGCTGCAGTCTTGGCTGTTTATTTCAGTGCTACACCGGTCTTCTCATCACTTGGGTTACCCTAGTATCTGATCCTGGTGCGATTTAATTTGTTGCTTCTTGTCCTTTCTGTACCAGACTGGGAGACTATTCCCTTCTTTGCTGTAGCCCTTATGCACAACAGTGTTTTTTTCTTTCTCTTCCCCTCCTTCCCCCCTTGTCTTCTATGAGTCAAACAGCCCCATTTCTTTCAGTGGTTCCTTGTAGGTCATGTTCTCCAGAACGTAGATGTTGTTTCACTGCTCTCCTCCAGCATCTTTCCAACTGATGCACTGCCGGGCTCCCATGCTGTGCCTGTAATGAGCTGTTGTTCTCCAGCTCAGCCCACACCAGTCCAAAATCAACATAAAGCTGACCTGATGTATCTCACAGGCCTTACTGCTGTTTATGTATCCCAACATGGTTTGACACCTTCTCAGCAGTGTGACATTTTTTACTCTTGCTCAGCTTAATGGTAACCCTAGATCCCCTTTTACACAGTTATTTAACCAGTTGTCACCACTCTGTATTTATTTTGTTGTCTCTTCCATGCTGAATTTTAAGCCTGTCCTCCGGTGTGTATTTAGTTGCTCTGAAGAGAATGTTGTGGTTAAATTTAATATGTTTATTTTGTGTTTTATTATTCTGGTTATTAATGAAAATATTGAGCAGCACTAGAACTAAGAGGCACCAAGTAAATTCTCCATGAGACATAGCTTGCTAGCCTAACAATGAACCATTTATTACTTTGGATATGGCTTTTCAAACAGCTCTTCACAGAAAATATGTGCATGTTTCCGTAGTTAATCATGAGCAACTACAGCTGAAACCTTAGAAAGCCAAAATACAGCATAGCTAGTGCCTTTTCTCAGGCACACATACTCTCTTACCCTGGGAAGACAGCAGAATAGCTTACTATGATTTTCTTAACACAGGCATATATCCTTGCCTTCTAATACCCCAGCAGTGAAAGAAAACTGCAGGATGGATCTCAGTGGAAAAGGAAGGCAATTGCTTTGCACAGAGATGTGTGGATGAGCATTAGGGAGAGGGGTGCCTAAAGGACGAAGAGAAAAAAGAGAAGAGGGGACAAGCAAATACCTTTCTCTCTCTGAGTCAAATCTAGAGCTCATAGTAGTATTTTTGTGCTGATACCATGGTAACTCTAAGGACGCACAGAGAAAAGAGTAGCAACAAATACAGTGTTTATTCTGTTCAGTGATATGTACCTGTCTTGCCCAGTGAAGCAGATGCAGCACGGAGAGACCACATGTCACGCACTGGGTCAGGCTGAAGAGACACAATGATCCCTTCTGGCTGTAACTCTGCCAGCTGCAGTGAGCTGCTGCTCTGGATAAGGAGAGCAGGATCTGGCTCCTTCCATATACCGTCAGTTTTGCAGGGCAGACAGGCTACTGAGGCGAAAAACAAAGAGGGATTCCAAGTCTAGTGTCCTGGATTAAATGCGCCTCTATAGAAAACCTGAATTGTAATTGTAAATGATAGTTGGCACCTTCTTGCAGTGGGTACCACTGTGATGGAGAGAAATGTCCAGTGGCTGCAGTAGGCTTTAGTTCAAGTCCTAGTTAAACTGAATTCAGTCACAGGGAGAGAAGAGGGGGAAGAGGTGATGCCCCCATTTTCCTGCCCATACTTTATTCAGTGCCATCACTTGTAGTAGTGTACTCCAGTAGCTGCTCTTTGTGCACTCTAAATAATTTAATTCCATCCTTGATTATTTATACCCTTAAATACACAGTGACTTTTATCACAGACCCTGCTAGTCATTAGTTACCCATGTGGCCTATTTTTAGCAGTGTTAATCTTTCCTCAAAAGTCGCTGCCTTGTGTTCCCTAATCATTCCAGTCGCTCTTTACTGAGCTCCAACTGTTAGCAGGATGTACCACACAGCCTTTTATTGTTTTGAAGATCCCCTTTGTGTTTTAATTCCAACTGGCATGAGATAGCATGGAGATGCTGGATAGTGTGAGTCATGGAAAATGCATAATTAGGGCCGTGGGATGCATTCCAACATTGACATGCTTGGGGAGATGCAGGGTATCGAGGGGATTGGAGATGCTGAGCAGGAAGAGAGTTGTGCTATTTCAAGTGTTCGCAACAAAACCTGAAGTTATAACAACTCACCTTTTCAAGGCATTGCTCAGAACTGAAAACTGAGACCTGTGGATTATTTTTAATGAAACGGGTCACTGAGTTCTTGAGACTTTATCATCACCTTTTGGCTGTGCGATTCGATGTGCAATTCCCAGCTGCATGTGGCAGGGTAAGGTCTGCACAAGGACCACTAAGTCCATCTTCAAGGGGATGCAGATTCACACTTAAACTTGAGAGTTTAGTGGTCTGCAGTGTAAATTCAAATAACAAATTAGACCTCAGAGTAACGGGGTAAGCTTCATCATGAGATTCTTCAGCCTGCTACTCAAATTCAGAAGCTGTGGCTGCCCCATCCCTGTCAATGTCCAAGGCCATTTTGGATGGGGCTTGGAGCAACCTGGTCTAGTGGGAAGTGTCCCTGCTGTGGCAGGGGATTGTAACTGAATGAGCTTTAAGGTCCTTTCCATCCCAAACCCCAAGGCCATTTTGGATGGGGCTTGGAGCAACCTGGTCTAGTGGGAAGTGTCCCTGCTGTGGCAGGGGATTGTAACTGAATGAGCTTTAAGGTCCTTTCCATCCCAAACCGCTCTATGATTCTATGATCTTACACAGGCAGAGCAGAGAGCAGTAGCCCTCCTCAGCCCTGTCCTCACTTCATTAAAATAGGATGCATTTACCGAAGAAAACCTGCCACATATTTTCATGTTCCTTTATTTCCAGAAGCTGGAAAACTGTCCATCTTGTATTGTTACCATGGAGAGAAAAAAGCCCATTAATGTTGTTATTCAGGCTTTTTATGTTATCCACCAGTCAGAAGCATGGAGCAAGCTATATGAACCTCCCCGACCTAAAACACAGAGTGGACATGTAGTATAGAGAAGCCAGGATATCCATCACCCTGTGCTAGTGCTCAAGGGTCAACTCGCTCGCTATAAAGAGTAACAGCATTTGCAAGGTCTAAATGCTCCTGCTAAGATCAAAATGGATTTGGAATGAAGAACCTGAATCTAAGCAATGAGTAATTTTGTGAGAATTTGCAGCTCGTCCAGAAATGGGTCAAAATGCTGCAGTTTGGTCCATCTCTCAAAAGCATGTAGAGAGAAGTCAGTGCTCTCTTCCCTAGATTAGATTCTTACTCTCTCACTGCTTTATATCCCAAGACAGCTCCACTTTGAACTAGAAATAAAGACTGATGTCATTGGTGCCCACTATCTTGAAAACTGACATAGCCAGGAGTTAATCTTCACTTGCATAATTTCACTGATTCCAGCAGGATTTACAGCTCCCAGACCCTGTGCTGAGAAGAATAAAGCCAGTGCAGTCTGGCTCTTCTTTATTATCCCTCTTAAAGTTTATGTCTTCAAATATGGTCTGGTTATGAGTTAACAATACTGAAAAGATCAATACCAGAGCCTGACTAGAGGAGCTCAAAACATGTTCATAAAAGTTAAATTAGAATCATAAAATGATTATGGGCTCCTGGGTTTTTTTTTCCCTTGACTGTGCTGGCTGATTTGGGTGGCAGTTTGCTGGCTGACAGTTCTCCCCTCCATTGCCCCCACTGAATCTTTGTTCAAGACATAGAGTGCTTTATCAGGGCTGCATGGAGATCCCTTCTGAGCATTTCGGTGGGCTTCAGGATGTGTTTAAATGCTCCTCAATTTGTATCACTGTTTGTCTGAAGCAGGGATTTAGCAGTTGACTCACAGTCGGTTCTCCAAAAATCCCAGAGAAGAGTGAGAAACACAAAATACATTCTCCATCTTTATTGCAAGAACATTAGAGGCAGTGCTTGTAGCACCTTTAATCCCTTTGCTGGATGCTTCAGGCCAGGAAAATTTCTACCCTCTTTCCCATGTTACACAACACTTTTCACAAAAGAAAAGCAATTTTGCTATGTCCTTTTATTTGTTTGTTCCCTTCTCCTCTTCCTTTGAACTATCCCAGCTTCATTAGGAGGACAGTACAAAAATCAAGGTTAAATACACCAGGTGGCCTTTTAGTAAGACTATAGTGATGTTTCTGTGAATAACCAGATTATAAGACATGCAGATAAATCTGGTCCTAGCTTAGTGCTCTTAGGGCAATATGCCCATATGTGCCTTGCCTACTCCTGTGCTTCCTCTTAATAGCTGTATTTTAACATACTCATCCTTGCCAGAGTATAGACTGGACATTGCCCCTGTTTATCAGATGGCAGGAAGAGGCACAGAGCAAAAAGTGACCCTATACATACAGGGTGGGAGCTCTGGCGTGCAGCACAGGATGGAGACACTCCTCAATACCAGAGCATCTTCCTTTCCCTGTGTCATGACGAACAACTTCTAGTGATTTCAGTGACAGCACGCTCTCCTGAGGGCTGTGTGTGAATATGTGTGAGCTTCTGCAAGCAGGCGTATTGTGTGAAATATCAAAACGCTCTTGAGAACTACCTGAAGTAACCTTGCTCTTGCTTCTAACAGAAAAACACCGCTCAGTGATTTACATTCCTTTGTAGTCTGATGCAGTGATTAGAAAAATCTCTTCATTGTAGTTTTTTGCCTTTAACATAACAACCAGTGACCCCTGCACTGGATTTGAGAGGGAAATGTCAGCTCTTCATGTGGAAATGAGTCAGCCCATCATATGTAAACATGAGGGGGAGCAGTGAGCACGACAGAAACCTGAGCGAGGAGAACATGAAATGGGCTTTAATCTGATCACAGATCTCGCTTCTAGGGAGGAGAGCTGCGGGCTGCCAAGTGCCCTAGATGGTAGAGACAAGTCTCCAATTATAGATGTGCCGACTCAGAAGGATTAAAGGAAGGGGCTGGCAGGTGATGATATTGTGCTATTTTTCTGTTGCTTTATCACTGGAGCCAGCCCTGGCACCCTTTGTTAGCCTCATTCCTTGTCACTGCCAGCCCTCTGCCTTTGCAGCACCCCTTCTCCCAGATGTTGGTGCATGGGGAGGGACACAGTCAATCTCCTTTCTTGTTTGCTTTCTGCTCCCCTACACCTGACCCCTTGTTCAAACTCACTGCATGGAGCAGGGAGGTGGCAAGGCATGGACCTGGCAGATCAGGTGGCAGGAACACGCTGTACTCCATAAATCCCATTTCCAAGGTGTCCAGCTACTGGGAGATGGCACCCATTCTAGGTAGCTGTAATGCTAGGGCAAGGAAGA
>NW_009936803.1:52867-79036 GCF_000696875.1 Nestor notabilis
AAGGACATTGCAGGAAGACAGGAATAGCATGGGTGGTCCCAGGTCACTTCTGGGATAGGAGGACACAGACAGTGGTACCAAGTGGGTGCCTGGGATGCATGGTGACAGAGGAGTCAAGGGACCAGATTTCTCAATCACTCACTGAAGGAAGGGGAGCCAAGCAGTGAGGCTGCCTTGTAGGAGATGGGAGAAAGGAGAATCCCATGTTGTTCAGAGGGGCAGGAGGGCCACTGCTACTCACGGGCAAGGGAACATGTTGGGAGCTGTCTGAGATTTTTTTAAGAGAAGATTGTGGGTCTGCCTTTGGGGAGAGAAGGGGGATAAAGTGTGCAACATACTGCACTCAGGTACAGAGTTTTACGCTACTGTGCATTCAACAGCGTGTGCCCTGGGCACATCCATCTGGGCTCTTCATAATACCTGTTGTTCAGCAACTCTCCTGTTCCCAGATAAAATGAAATGAGGCTGCTCCTACTTCAAAGGCTCTGTTTGGAGCAAAACCTGTTAGTAGACATCCACAGAGCTCACCCTGCTGCTGCCACACGCAGGGCTATGGGGAGGCTTGCTCTTGCTTTGAACAGTGCCTGTGCAGTGCTGGCACAGCAGCACACACCACAGTGGGTGGGTACCTGCAATCTGCCAGTCCAAGCAGATTAATGATGATTAGTCTTGCAAGCAAACTGCTGCCACAAGCGTCTTTGATCTTGGGTCATCTCCCCGAGTGCTGCTTTAGCAGTGGGGAAGGGAGTGAAGCTTTATGCAGCCACATTTTCCCTGGCTGAGCTCTGTGCAGCAGCTCCCCAGCCTTGTTTGCTCAAGCTCTGATGGGGGAAAATTGCATTTCTCTTCTCTGACCTTTGGATCAGCTTCTTTTCCCCACACCGAGTTTATTGCAGATCAATGATTTTTAAGTGCTGACATAAACACAAATATTACAGCTGGATAGTTGGTAACAGAGACTGTTTATTACAGCAGAATACCTCAATAACACACAATTATGTTTACACTTCTCTGGCTCCTTTCAGCTGAGCAGCTCGAAGTTGCAAAGCCTCAGAAGCCCTTGTGATGTGAGTCTAATGTTATTGATGAAGACAAGACATCCCAGGGAGAGTGAACATAAGAGCATCAAACCAGCTTCTATGGCTCTTCTGTTTCAGACTGAGTCTGTCTAGCCTGGCATTGTTTCTCCTGTAAGCATGCCAGTGAGAAGCCCTATCAGATACTCCAGGTACTCTTTTCTTCAAACCTATGCCCCATCTGTGGCTGTAAATTTTTCTAAACTGTAGCTGATTTTTATCATGTTAATAACTCTAAATAGGACCTATTCATGGATCTATTAAGATCCAGTAGGATCCATGGAACCACATAGCATCTTAGCATCAACAAGATTAATGAGGTATTCCTCGGCCAAGCCATGTGGAGGAAAAAGAAGGAAGAAATCCTTCCATTTAACCACCATTCCTTCTCATCTTTAGGAGAAAGTTATAGGGGTACCAGCATTGCTACCTGATTTTCTTAAGTGCTGCTGGACTCCCCAGGAACTCAGTGGTAATGTGGAAAATTAGACCTCTACCTGCAGATCAATCTGTTCTTTTTGTTATGAAAAGAGATCCACAACCTCCAGGCGTATATGGGAAGATATTTTACATGAAAAATGATGAAAGTAGATTTCCAGCAAGTACAAAAGGAGATGTAAAAGCCTTTTGAAACAGCACACTCTGTTCCCGGCTCTGTACTTTACTTGCTTTCTCAGCTAGTGTTGCTGGAGAGGGTTGGGTAAATGAAGGTCATTGTAGATACTTGCCAAAGTGCCTGGTGGGTTGCTTCTATATGAAGGGCTACTTCTCTCATTTCTTTCTGGACTATGGCTGCAGAGATAGACTGCAGAACCCTGGGAAGGCAGCTCAGTATTGCCTAGAAGCGTGAGCTGGAACTATTTGAAACTTTCAATATCCTGCTTTTTGTTGTGATTATTTTATAACCAGCATTTAAAAAGAGCTGCACAGCTCTTTGAAACTCAGTTCACTGATGCAAAGAGTGATTAAAACAACAATGCAAAGACCAGATGGTTTGGGAATTTAAGAGAGTCTAAAGATTCACATCCCTGTCATGAGGTCACAGTCATTTTTACTACTTGAAAATAATTAGCAACTAATGGACTTGGTTTTCAAGGAAACCATGACCGCACTAGGACATCTCATGCTACTCCTTATGCAGTGTTGTCTCTACCCCTAGAAATATATCCACCTACTCCAGAGTATCACTGACCCTTGCTTCCCTTTTCCATGGGACAGCTGGAAATCTCATATGGTGGCTGAAGCCAAGTTATGGTGTGTTGTCTGCTTTGTGCTGATTTCCCACTCTACGTAGGCTTTTGTTCCTGAGATGCTGGGTAAGGAGACAGGGATGCTTGAGAAGACATTGAGGCACGAAACAAGTATCACTCTATTTTTACCTCTTAAAAATAATAAGTCATGCCTTTGAGCCTTGCTGGGGCCAAAGCTTGCCTGACACTGGGCCACCCCTCCAGCTATCAGTTTTAGTGCAGAAACTAGGTTCTGAGTATCCTTTGAGGTGCTCTCCTGTATCACAGCACAAGTTTCCTCCATGTAGGAGAACCTTGCCCTCTTCAACGCTTTCTGTGGGTTTAACAGAGTGATTGTCAGTCACACAAGGCTTGTCAACATGGCCCATTCACCACGACTAAATTTGTTCTGCGATGTGAATAAATCATAGAATCATATTGAAAATTCCTGGATGAGGATTAATTAATCATTTGGAGAGAACCATCAGCTCTCGAGGCTCTACTGTGGGGCTCCCAGGGCGTCACTGGTGTACTCTGAAAAGCAGCCAATGAGCAGGATCTGATTCACTGCCCGAATTAATCCATATGAATGGCTGTAGGATCCATTTGAAAGCAGCGCTGAGAATTGGCCTATAAAAAGGCAGCCCAATTTTTTTGCAGAAGCTACTTTGGGAAATGAATGAGGACTTTACAATCTCCTTCAGCCATAAAAACCCTACACATCTCGCACTGCTGCTTGCCTATTTTAATTAAACCAATAATTAAATTTTAATGAAATGAAGGGTTTGCTGAAAAAGAGAGTTGGCAACAACTGAAGAGTTTTCATTTGGAGGAGGAAACTGAAGTGGATATATCAGACCACTAACAAATTTGGGAGGAAATACATGGAGAACTGAGTTCATGTAATGAGCTGAACAAGAAACACTTATGATAATGAACTTGAGAGGCAGCTTGTTTCATATGGCTCTGCCTGGCTGCGTATTTGTTTCCCCACTTCCCCGAGGATAACTCTGTATTCACAAGGTCTTGACTTCTACCTGAGAGGCCAAGTCCTTATAGATGCCAACATTGTCCCACCAGCAGCCCCAGGGACAGGTCCTGGAATAATCAACACTTGTCTCCACATTGCGGTAAGAAAGGTGGAGATATGAACCTCTGTGGCCACTCTTAATTTGAAGCTGGCCTCTGAGGCAAGTTTTCATTAGGAATGAGTCAAAAACCTCATGATTTCACTATGCCTGGCTCTAGGACAAGGCAGATTCCCTTACAAGCTTGCTGGGACAAAACAAAAGCTGTCCAAATGCTCCCCAAAGGACAAAAAGGTGCAGATGTTCAGTTGAACACTCAGGCATCAGTAATAAGGGCTGCCTGCTTGAAATGCTGACAAATGTGCACCCAGCCACAACCTCTTTGAGGAAAATTGAACAGCTGAATAGATGACAAAGGTTTTTACTTCTCATCCCAGATATTTTCACTTTGAGTTTTCCCATGGTGGCATTGAGGGCACTGTGACCTGTATTGTCCCCCTGCCCCCACCACTGATGCTGTGCAGGTCCTTAGGAGACTCCTCCTTGGCTTCACAAAGTGCAAGCTGGAAAAAAAATTGCCTGATTCCCTAAGAGGGAATTGTGAGACTTGATGGATTAATATTTACTGCTTTTTGTACATGTTAAGAGCTATCAATAGGCACACCAGGGGATGTACCAGGCGCATCCACAGCTAAAAGGATGAGCTGCCACAGCTTGAACAAGAGGATTAGTCTGGGGATTGGTAGCAATCATGTCATGGTCATAGCAACTGCCATAGGTCTATGCAGAAGAGGCCTGTAACGTACCTGCACCCGTAGGTCACGTTATGGATGTATTCAGAGATTATGTGAAAATGGCATTGAATGATTATTCTTCTAATAGCTCTTTAGTTTCCCTTGGAAACATGGTTGATGCAATCTGAGTTTTTTTTCCCTCCACCCTAAGAACTTACAATATCGTGGGTCTATTTAAAAATGAGTTTTACAGAGAAGCAGAAATCCCAAAGATAATGTGGTTCCTAGGATTTTAATAAAAATAGGTGGCTGCATATAAGTGAGACTTGTTATGTTCCCCTGATGAGGAAAAGGCTTTTGTAGTAGACTCCGGAGGCTCTGTGGGTCAGGAAAGTGTTATTGCTACCTCATGAGACAGGGATTCCTCCTTTATCAGAGATGCATTGGGGTGGGTGGGTGGGAGGAGAAAGTCATTCAGTATTGGTTGTGAAATACAATTAATAAAGTTCAGTAGCCTGCGGTTGCTGGAAACATTGATTGCATGGAATAAAGTGCTTGCAAACTTATAGGGGGTCACAGCATTTATTACTACCATGAAGGAGAAGTTTAGAGGTCTAGTGGTCTAAAATAATTTCTTATTTCCTTAGGTGCTTCCCTTTGAAAATGTCCTTCAGTCATTGCCTCAGCCAAGGCAGTTTACACAGCAGTAAATATGAGCTGACAGCATAGCATCACCAGACTTCAGCGATCTGTGTAAGCCAGTACCCCTGCATTTTGCTTTTTCTTCGCTTTTTGTGTTTTTATGAATGTTTGTGCTCATCCACTTCAGCTCTGTATTGGAAGATGACTGATATTCAGTGATTTTTGAAGACTGTCAAGGAAATAAGATGAAGGAGAATGTGCACAAACCCAGATAGGTTGCTAAAAAACCCGCGGTCTGGAATCCCTTTTGGAGTAAATTCTCTATGTCCTGATATGGTATCACCAATGACAGTCCAGCTTTTCATGTTCTCCTCCACTTGCTAGGCTTGTTAAAATGCTTAACTCACCAGATTGCTCGTTTGGGTTGAGCTCTCTCCTTTTTCTTTGTTTCTTACTGTTTCAGAGCCACCACTTTTTCTGTCACTTGCATACTGAGTATTGCTCCGTGTGTCAGAGACGCTGAACGTGAGACAAGTGAAAAAGACAGATACAACACAATTTGTTGTGCTAATGGGAAAGCTTTGTGTACTGCTGTGTCTGGCTGGCATAAAGTCCATTCCCATAAACATTCAACAAAACAGTTTCTTCCTTGTCTTGCACTTATGTGTTTGCTTACACTTTTGCAATGTGGGTACCACATACTTTTAAATTAGAACAGAGATGTTTTAAGCAGACAGAACTGATGATACAAGTGACAAAGAAAAGAAAAACAAGGCTGTCAGGGGAGGAAAAAGAATGGTTTTCGGTTTTAAGCCATCGAAAAGCTTGATACAGTTTTATCTGTAGGAAAATGGGGAGGATGTTTTGTCCAGCAGAAGTGTTTACTGAGCGGTTAGCAACAGGACAAGGGGCCTTTGCCTTATATTGCTGCCAAGGGACCTGGTAAAGAGGATTAAAGCATCAATGCTGTTAGTTTAACTATTTTGTTATTATTTCACTCTCCTTTCCTGCTTCTTCCGTACATCCTACTGTTGTCCTTCAACTCAAAAATGGCATTATGGGCTATTTAGCTGGAGGTGGGATGGTCAGTCCCCCACTGTGTATGCTCTTATCCACAGACACAAGACTCATCAGCCCAGCGAGGGGTTGTACCTACCTGTATCTCACAGATTGACCAGCATAGCAGATATTTCCTCTCTCAATGGACTGGAGCAATCAATAACACAACAAGCAGTTCTGACTTGGACATATTTGTAACATTCAGTAGAAGAGCAAGTGTTGTCTATTTGCTGTGTCTGAGGCATTGAACAATACAGCAAGGGGTTCTGCATGGATAAAGTGGGAACATCTGGCAGCAGTCAAGTGGTTAAACAAGTTGTGTATGTGTATTCAATATATGACTGGTATTTCATAGAACCACAGAATGGTTTGGGTCGGAAGGGTTCTTAAAGATCATCTAGTTCCAACCACCTACCACAGGAAGGGACACTTTCCACTAGACGAGGTTGCTCCAAGCCCTGTCCAGCCTGGCCTTGAACCTTTCCAGGGATCATCTCCTCTGATCATCTTCATGGCCCTCCTCTTAGATGTCTAGTGGTCTAGAGGACCACATCCTTCTTGTGTTGTTACCTCAGAGCTGGTCGAAGGACAGCATGTGGGGTCCCATGAGAGTGGAGTAGAAGGGGAAAATCCCCTCCCTTGACCTGCTGGTCATGCTCCTTTTCATGTGCCCCACCACAGAGTTGGCTTACTGGGCTGCGAGCACCTATGCAGAGCTTCTCATCAACCAACACCTTCGAGTCCTCCTAAGGCTGCTCTCAATCCATTCTTCACCCAGCTTGTGGTTTTGCTTTGGATTGCTCCAACCCAGGTGCAGGACCTTGTACTTGGCCTTGTGAACTCCATGGGGTTTGCACAGGCCCACCTCTCAAGCCTGGACCTTGTTTCGTAATCTAGATTTAAATAAGACCCCAACAACATATAGTTTGGAATATTTGTCAATCTGTCAGTGTGTAAGAAACAAACATTCCACTTGACAACTGAACATTTTTATACTTAAATTAAGGAAAAACCAGCATGGCACTGAGCCAGCATGCTTCTGTTCCTGGTTTCTGAAACAGTTCATGGGTGAATTGATCAACAGCTCAAAGTCTCATTTGCCAAAATATTTTTCATTGTTATTCCAAAAGTGATCCTAAGCTATTTGAGCCTAGGCTGCAAATGCAGGGAGTGTTTTCAAGCCTGGTTAATATGTTATTGCAGCATGTCTCTTTATTCGATTCTTGTCCTTATAAATGGTGTAGGTTTCAGGGACCTGGAGAGAAAGAAGTGGGAACACCTATGGGATTATGCCTCTCAGCACTAGTTAGAAAGAATAGTGGTGCAAGGAAATATCCTGGTTCTTATCCTGACCTGGCATAGCATGTATCCACAGTAGACTCCAAAACACCAGCCCTGTGGTCTTGTATATCCCATATCCTTGGTCATCACACTGCTGTAACAATGAGCAATAGTTTGTCCCCAGGCGACGCCATTGTGCAGTGACAAAATGAAAGGCAGGATGGATAGGGATGTCTCCAGAGAAACAAAGCTCTAATTAAGCCTGCCCATTCCCCTCTCTGCCTCAGGAAGTCTGCACAGTACCAGCCTTCTCTTAAGCCAGGGTAACACCAGCAGTTTCCAGTGGTCTGTTTCTGACCCAGAAGATATCATCCCACCCAGTGGCTGCAGGAGCCTTGAGTCACTTCCAGCAGGATCAGAAAATCAATTTCAGTGTCACGACTTGTTGTGTTTTCACTTCAATTTTAACCATTTCACTGTTGTAGATGAGTAAATTAATTTGGGGGGATGACATTATTCAGAGGGGTAAACCTCTACACAGGCATTCACAAATGGAAGATCATCACTTCTGCACATTCACGTATGTTGATTTTGTTTTGGTGATCACTTAGGATATGCATTATGCTGGAATGAAAAACAAAGAAAATGGTTTGTTAGAGAAAAAAACATCCAAATAGAAAAAGTAATATTCCCTTATTAAAATATATACATTTCTTGGCTACACATAATCTTGACAGAGAGACTCATTCCTCTATTAAATATAAATGAAACATGGACAGTTAAATGGGTATTTTACACAGTGATATTTCAATTGCATTTCATGAAACTCAGGCTAGCTTTGGAATGAATAATTTATCCAATTAGACTATTTTCCCTTTTTTTTTTTTTTTCCCACTTCCATTTTTAATGGATCCTGGCTGTCTTTTTATCTATCTCACTGGTTTAGAAATGGAAATAATCCTATTAGAAGTCAGGTGTGCAATATGAGTGCAAAACTGGTGTCAATTTTTCCGGAATGAGGAGGAAAATATCCTCGGGTTAATCACAGGTTTCCAAGCTGATTTGTGTTATCTGGATTTCATTTAATGCTAATGTCCAGAAATTGAATGAGTTTGGCAGTTTGTTGGTATAGACTTTAGACAGGAGATATGAAGCTTGGCTGTGGCTGGTCATTTTATTCTGGTGAGACCAATTCTTGAGCTGCATTTGCTGTGTTTAAGTCGTCTTTGGGCTAATTTTGTTATAGCTTGTAAATTACTTTAAAATGCAATTCAGTGGGGGTTCAGATGAGTAAGAACAGGCTGGATTATCTTTTGAAGATGATGAAATCAGTGGAAATGTGAAAATAACACAGATTTTACATAAATACCTTAAATTCTTGTATGGGCTTCCCGCTTCTAATTTACAAATCAGTGACACTATAGTTGCTGAGTACATGGCAGAGGAATTTTGTCTTCCTCTCCTCACTTTGTTCACAAGAATTTCCAGATTATGTCATCCAGGGACATTTTTTACATTATATCACTCAAGCTTCTGGATGAAGGCTTGCAAATGTTATAGCTGTACAACATCTCCATGAGGAAAACTGCAGAATTTCACGGATATGGAAAACATTGGCATAGACACAGAAATAAGCTTCTGTGTTTAATATATCACTTAGTGTCAGCTGACCCATGGTAATGGTTTCTGCATATGCTCATGAAATGTGAAATAATTGGAGTGAGTGCTCTTTTAATGCAGGTGAAATGATCCTGAATTATCTTCCTTTTGCTATGGGCTAAAAGTATGTACACATATTTACTGGAGATCAGATGACATCTCTAACTTGTTTGTGTGTCTGAGCCCTGGAGCACAAGAAAAGAAAATTACTGGTCTGAGCTTGTGCAGCATCTGCAGAGAGCCCAGAGGTCCTGCCTTTGTGCTTCTAATCCCCTCTGTCCTCCTCATAAGAACATTAACTCCAGCGCTAGTAGGGAGCTGGAGTCATGAGTTTAATCTTCATTTTGTTTAAGGATCACATAAACCTAAGGGCACAGGGGAAACAACAATGACATCAATATAAACTAACAAGATAATCTTCATCTTCAGACTGGGTTGGCAGTGTAATATGTATGGAAAGGGAGAATCTGTATGCTTTACTTGTGGCATTTGTCTCTGTGTGGGTTTCCTAATTTATCCAGCATCTCTGTGTTGAGGTGAGGGACCTCCTATTCTTAGAAACTAACAACAAAATTAGAAATTCAGCAAAATCTGGAAGAAATGGTTCTGGAATAGTGAATAATTAGAAGCCTCTGTGATTTACAGCTGAGAATTTGCTTTCAAAGAGGTTTTGCTATACATCATACACCATTGTAAACATGACTGTCACTTTTGGGGTCTTTCATTGGCATTTTATTTGTTAATCACTCTTCTCACTGTGTCTTATTTTCAAACCAGATGCAGGTTCCAGACCTTTGTGTTATAGGATGCTTCTTTTTTCTATCTGGGCACAACCAGATAGAATTTTAAAGGACATGAGAGACTTTCTCCCCCAGGCTTTGCTGTTGGTGTTCCCTTCCTCTTGGGCTGACATATCTGCAGTGAAAGTTTTACAATTGTTTCTGAAGCTTCTTCACATGGAGAGGAAGAACCAGATAACTGGGATGAGGTAAAGGGCTTAGAGAAGATAGAATCCTATAACAGAGTCCAATGCTGTGTTTTAAGTAGAGCAGGAAGCTAAATCCTCATCTAGCATCGTCTGATGCAAGAGGGAGGGATGATCACCATGTGATGTTTATGACCCATTCTAGAGCTTGGGGGATCTGGTTCTGTGATGTGGAAGGAGAGGGGATGCAGGGCATCCAGGCTGCCTGCAGCCACTACCTGCTTACATCCATCAGCTCTCACTTGCCTTCTGAAAATCCACACCGAGGGAATCAATAGTTCCACACAGCTCTAGTGACAAGTACAATTGTCAAAAGAAAGAAAACGAAGCAACAAAGTGGAAGAGCTCCTTTAAACAGCTTCTAATTAGCATTGAAGTAATTTTCTGTCAGTGTACTAATTTGCAAAAGACATAGTGTTAGCACTGCTCATAAAACCCATGTGCATCTCCTACCCAGCACATCTGAAGGCACTGTGCATGCATTCCCTTGGTTCTCTCCCCTCCTTGTATACTGTATATTATTAGGTTTTATTGCTATTTACTGCTGAGGTGAAAGAAACCCAAAGCTGTACCAGGTTTGTATGGCAAGGTTTTGGTAGTGGAGGGAGCTAAAGGGGTAGCTTGTGTCAGAAGCTGCTAGAAGCATCTTCTATGTCCGGTGGAGCCAACACCAGCTGGCTCCAAGATGGACCTGATGCTGGAGCAGAGGAAGAGTGTGAGGAGACCTTCCCCTGTGGAGGAAGGAGTGACAGAGACAACATGTGATGAACTGACCACAACCTACATTCTCCATCCTCCTGCACTGCTGGAGAGGAGGAGGTAGAGAAAATCAGGAGTAAAGTTAAGCCTGAGAAGAAGGGACGTGTAGGGGGAAGGTGTTTTAAAATTTGGTTTTATTTCTCATATCCTACTCTGATTTGATGGGTAATAAATTCAACTAATTGCCCCAAGTTGGGTCTGTTTTGCCTGTGATGGTAATTGGTGAGTGATCTCCCTTGTCCTTGAGTAATTTTTAATAGCCATAGATCTCACCCAAAATGACCAAAATTCAGTGCTCTAGTGGAGGAGCATGAGCTCTCTATCTAAAATGTAGCATTTCATGGAGTGTGGCAGATTATTATCTTTTTTTAATTGAAATCAAACAGTTTTTTTAAGAAAACTAAAACCTCTGAACCTGAATTTCCATAGGAAATGAGTCCATAGGAAAGGAGACCATATACTTTCTTTTCTTATTCCGCCTCATTGTCTGAAGAGCATCTTGTCCATCAATCAATGGTCCTCATGGCATTGTCTCTGAAGGGACTGATATGTCTCCATAATTATGGCAAAGATATTTTAATCTGTTTTATTTTATAACATGGTAGTGACATCCAGGGACCCTGCTGGCACACGCAGAAACCAAGGAATGTCATGCTGTGCCACTTGTTCACACATTGCTGGGCTGAGCTGGGGAGGATTTGTCTTACCATTTGCCTAAAGCACTTGATCAATGGAAGTTCTGCAGGGTATAATGATCATCACCTGAAAAGAGTCCTTGGCCAAGACTAGAGTGTTTTATTGTTCATTTAACTGCTTCTTAGGAGATTAGAGTTTTTCTGTCTGTTATTGCTTCATTGACACCAGCAAAGAAAAGTGTGTGCGCATTGCCTGTTCAGTGTGTCTCTGTGTGAGGCTGAGCTCTGTAAGCACCTGCCTTGTGCCCAGAGACCAAGGTTCATGTTGCTGCTTCAAAACCCCTTAACTACTCATTCAAAGGGGAAAAGCTCCTACTAGAGGGACTAAAAAGACCCATCTCAGAATAAAGTACTTATTTGAGAGGTAAAAGACTTAAATTTATGTCCCCAAATTGGAAAGACAAGATCTAACCTTTGTCTTCTGAATATCAAGTAATATTCTCCACTGTCAGCCTTCAAACCACCCTGGAGTGATGTCTCTTGGACCAAAAATGCCATTCTGATGTTAAGAAAACTAATGTGAAATCACTCCATCCTTAAAAATATGTTTGTGTTGGACTAACTGACATTTTCATATTGAAAACATTTTGCTGGAAAATTCTCATCTAACCTTCTATGCAACTTCTATACCTGCTCCTCCTTGTTTACCAAGTCCTTTGATATCATCCAGCTGAAGCTAAAAGTGGACTCCGTGCCCTCCTAGGAATTTGAGCTACAACTACAACTGTACTATGCATGTCTTGTGGACTGGGGAGTGAACTAGGCTCTGTTACACTATACTTGTATTCAGAGACAGGCAGATGTGAACCACTGCAGCGGCCCTTGAAGCAAACTCTCCCCCAAACTTGTGGAGGTGGCTTTCCTCCCTGTCCTTTGCTGTGCACCCATGGGATGCCCCTCTGCAGGCTGTCCCTGCCCTGTGGGCACTGCCTATGGACACAGTGGCTGAGTTGGAAGCTGAAAATGCTCCTTGAGGCCGGGTGAAGCCTCTCCACCTGTCCCTCATGCCGGGTGTATCTTCCGTTGGTTGTCAGCGCTCATTAAGACCGAGGGCATCTCTCTCTGCTCTGCCTTCTCCGGGTCTCCGATTTCATTGGAGCAGAGTCAAACGGAGACGAGTCCATGCACAGCCTGGAACGGATCAGCAGGTCAGCTGGGAATGCCTGTCAGGCAGCCAGCCTGCTCCCTCCCTTCTCCCTGGCTTTCTTTGAGGTTTGTAGCTCTTCTGCTTTCTTGTTGCTATTGCCACCCTCCCCACACTCCCCCTGCCACACACCAAGCACCCAGACCTTTCCTGAGTACTTTACTTAATCCCTAGGATTCTTTATATAGGGATTAATCTTCTCGTCACAGTGGGAGAGCTCGGAGGGAGGGGGTACATTTATCTCTCCTGCCGAGGTCTAGAGTTGCATTGCTGTGATTATTGGTGGTAGCAGTGTGCATGTGTCTGGGGATCTGTGTTTAGCTTCTTCGTTTCTTAAACGGCGCAGGGGCAGCAGCAAGGCAAGTTGGCAGCTTTGCTTTCTCGCTGCATTGTGTCTGCTGCTAGAAAGAGGGAGTGTGAGTGGGGAGCAGCATGGCAGAACAAGAAGCCAGTGGCTTGCAAGTCCTTCTCTCCACCCTCCAGGTAAGAACAGCTTGAACTAATGAGAGAGGCGCTTGGGCTTGTTTTCCTCTTTAATTCACCAGCAGCGACTTGTTGGGCTGAGGTTTCTCGTACAAGCTCCACACTGGCTTGCATCTAAACGCAGGAGTCCTGACCTGCACCTCCCACCCTAAACAGCCTTTATGAGACGAAGTTTCACTATTCAGAGGCAAACTTTGGCGATTACTGCTATGCATCAGTCACCGATGAGGGCAGAGGCTCAGCTCCCCAGACCTCACTGCGTGCAGTGGGGGAGCGAGGGAGGTGTGAGGAATAGGCTGCCTTGCAGCGAATGGGACCTGACAGTGCTGTCAGTCTGTGAGGAGGCAAGAGCAGTGCATGCCGCTGCTCCGGGGCTGAGGGGGGCGAGTAAACAGATCTGCCTGGAAGCAGCAAGTTCCTCCCTGTCAAATTGACTTCAAGAGGACCCTTAAGCACTGATGGAGAAGTGACAAAAACTCTTGAAGCTGAGATCAATGAGGCACCGGCCTCACTGGGTGCGCTCAGTGAATGCTCCTGAGTAGCAGAGGGAAGAGTCCCAGCCCAGGATCATACCTGTTGGATGATCTCTGCTGCAGGATGAAGGAGAGGTATCATCTCTTCCTCTGCCTGTAGGTGATCCCCTTGGTTCTGTTTTCCCCCAGCATGGACGCGCTCCTCCTGGTCTTGCAGGATAAGATGTCTAAGTTGAGGCATGAGTTACCCTAAGAAATGGGATGTGTGTTTTGGGAAGGAACCCATGCTTTCATAAGCCATCATTTTGTCATGAGGGGTGGGCAGGAATTGCTTTGCCAAAACAAGCTGCTTGCATAAAAAGCAGTTTTTAGATAGTTACGGTGATAGGATGGTTGTCTGTTCTGCTCAGAGCCCCATGGCAGCAGCATCTGCTTACTGCAGCATGTGCTGGTGAAACCTCACACATTGCAGAAGCAGAGAATGAGGGATAGGGTGTGTAAACCAGGCTTACCTACCTGGATCAGCCCAAAGACTCATGTCTCTCAGCCCCATGTCTCAGAAGAGACACTGTGACCAGCCACAAGCGTGTAGAGTAAACCCCCATGATACGCAATTGGCTTCACAACTATAGTTGTGGGGCCGATCAGCCTTGGCATTTTGATTCAAGCTTATGTAACTTTTGTCCAAAAAGTTCTTTTGTCAACAACTTTTATTTCCCATATTGTTGTAAAGCTCTGCTTTGCTCTCCATGGCCCCCTATGACAGCGAGTTCTGCAGGTAAACTGGCACACCAACAAAAGTTGTCCTCCTGTCCTTTTATTCGTTGGCAGTGTAACTTGCTTGCCCTATGTTCTTACAGCTTATTTAATGCATATTTTGTACGAGATCACATTTTAGCTGTCTTGAAGTTATAGTCCTCTCCCTATTATTTTGGACAACTGAGAGCTGAGCGTACATCTCCTGTTTCTTCTCTCTTACATTAACTGCCCTGGTTCTCTCTGAATAATCTGGAACTGAACTGGAGAAGGCCTAGGATTAAAGTGGAAGCTGTAGTTTAAAATCACATATGTGATTCATTAGACAAGGCTGCTGCAGATGAAATAGGTGGTGGTATTGGTAAATCACACGGTAGCACAGTACTAAACCCTGGTATTACAGAATCTAACCTTGGTATGATACCCTTGTTTCCAAAAGTTCTGTATTTACTTAGAGAAAAGCAAAAGGCTTTCTTGTATTTTCAGTCGGATGCAGAGGTCTAAGTGTTAGAGCACAGAATGTAGGTGGTCAATGACAATAACACCCATATGATCTGATTCACCTCCTTCCCCTACCTCCAGCCAAAACATTACCACCGTGACTCTGTAGTGCCATCACCTATCTCTGCTACAAAAATCAGCTGATAACAAACACCTTTACTTGGCACAGTTGGAAAGCACTGGCCTGGGAAATAATACTTGTGTTGATGTTTGCTTTTGCTGATACCATCTCTCCACACTTTGTTATTTTCTGTAACAGCTGTCCAAAACATGGCTGTTCTGTTTTTGTGTCCTGCTGGACTGTCAGTGCTGGTTCATAATCTTTTATTGGGCTTGAAGAATATGTCTGCTGCATACAGCAGGCTATTCTGCAGGATATTACTGTGTATTTTCCATTTCTGTTAGCATATAATTCTGCTTTGTGTACAGAAAGCTTTCAGGTGAACAGTGAAGGAACATTTAGCCACAAAGCCAGTCTTTATGAACCTAAGAATAAAAACATCCTTTCTCCTCCAGTCACTCACGCAGGACAAAGTTTCTTCATCCCTTTCAAGCACTGGCACAGATTATTATTCTTAGTTGGAGAAATGTCCCTACAGAGACAGTGTCTATCACCTTCAGCCAAGGGAGCCATCTGTCCCACCTCCTCCTGGCATAGTCTTTTATTCCTGGTCTTACAGCCTGGTTTTGCTAAGGGTGGCGTCAAGCAGAACAAAGCTGGAACACCATGGACCTCAGAACTGAACTCCTCCTCCTCTAGGCAAGGGAAGAAACACATTTAGTTTCTGAGTTCTTCAACACTGTTTCCAGTGCAGTGAAGGAGCATGATCCTCCAAAGACAGCTCAGAAGTGCAGCGTTTTACAGATGTTCTGAAAAGTGACAAGGTGAAAGGCAAAAAGCTGCTTTCAAAGCGCAGCTGCATTTTGTCACCAAAGTGTCACTGCAGGCAAGACGTGACATTTCAGATCTCTAGGTAGAAAGTGCGTCGTTGCTTACAAGGTGCAGCTTTAAAATGTGAATTTCAGATGCAAGAAAAGCCTCTCATTGTCTTGCAGGGTTTGTGTCAGTATGGCAGAGCTGAGCCTTTAGGAGTTTGCTGTAGTCTGTCATTTTGCTTCTAACCCCCTTACCTTCTTTGCTCTCTCTTCTTGACTCTCCCACTTCAATGTGCTCCTACTTTATCATCCCTCTGGCTTGGATGGTGTTACCCAGTTCTGTTCCCATCTCTTACTGTGTGACATTGTCCTTCTCACCTCGCATCCAGCTCTGTTATCTTTCATACATGGACACTGAAGTATCTAGACCAAGGCTGGGCTGGTCACTACTCACCCTGCTCCTTGGCCACAGCATGGCAGATACAAACATCCTCCCCATGTATGGTTTTCAATCAGGGGTAAAAGGCTGACATTCCATTTTACAGGCAGCCTCCTAATGCAAAATCCTAGAGAGATTTGGGATTAGGTCTCCTGTTTATTTTAATGCCAGGAGGAAGTATCTAGGTATTAGTTAAAAGCAGCAGTTAGTTGCTAAGTTCAACCACAGAAAACTGAAGCCAGCATCTTTCACTGTGCCCCAGACTATTGAATCCCTTGAGACTGTAGAGCATCCTAGTTCCTCCTCCTGCTTGTCCTGGCCCTCATCTCACTCCATGCTTTAACCAGCCAGCTAAATAAGAAGCATTTTGATTCTTTCCCTGCTCTCTTCCTTGCTTGCAAGGCCCAGACGTGAGCCTGCCTTGGTTACCCCTGAGAACATCTCCTTATTCCATGGCAGTGTCTATCGTGTCACTTGAGGACTTCCAGATTTCCTGTTGGCTCTCAGCATGATTTTCACTTGTTTCCCGAAGCCGCAGTCCCTGTTCACATATTCTGCAAAGCTGGCAACCCCTGGGGCCTTTGGCAGATCTTTGGCTCAAACTGTGTGCTCCTGTGATGGACACATAGTGTGCACAGGTTCCCAGACACTATGGTTTGAAAGGAAAGAGGTGAAAACCTTATGTGTCAGTGGAAGATACGTTGTTTGTGTAAAGGGATTCCTCTCTGAATGGCTGTAGTACCCAGCAGCGAATAGATACAAGATCCACTGTTTGCTAACTTGAACCTCTGCGCTGCCTCTTTTGAGCTGTTTTGCTGGCTGGCTGACAAGGTAGTTCTATTGTTATCCTAAAGACAAGTGGGAAGATATCTATGCTGCTCCAGTGACAATGAATGTAAGCATATTTTGCCAAATGCTTTTGTCTCCTCTGCATCCTTGTACTTACTCTGTCAGCAGAGCTGCCGAGATTCCTGGTGTCGAGCAAAATAGGTGCAAAAAATCCCAGGAATTGCTCAGCAAGCAGCAAGTCCACTGTTCTGGGCTGGGAATGGAGGTGCTAGAAGTTTGGAACTGTGGTTTTGGGAGGCAGCTTTGAAGGCAGAACTTAGTGGAATAGCCTTAGAGGGAACCAAATCAACACAAAACCAGATGGCCATTTTAATGTGGTTCATTAACCAAGTTTTACTGAGGTTGTTGTACCCAAGGTGAACAACATCAGACTTAGTGTCCTATTGCTTACAAATATCATTCTAGCTTTGGAGCAGCAAAAGTAGTGCAGTCAGGGCAGTAAGACACTTGGATATAGAGTTCAAGGGGAAACCCTTCACGGGGAAACACTGGAAGCTCCAGCAGCAATTTTGTGTTTCTACTGCCAAAGCTACTTACGCTGCATAAGCCTGTTTTCTGCTTTAACTGTGGAAGGAAACGAGTAATTCTCTGCAAACAATTCTACAGAGGTAGTGCAGGCCCCCACCCCAGCTTCTGGGGACACTGCTTGTTTTCCCCACCTCAACTGTCATCTTCGTGTTCCAGGCGAACCTAAAGGTAACCCAGAGTCTTTCCTTATAATCCTTGGCTCACCACGATGGGGCACTGCTAAGCAAGAAAGAAGAAAGTAGGCTAGCACGCATGCATTAACCCCAAATTCCTGCCAGGCCACAGAAGAAATAGTGAGGTTTGGCACTGTAGTAAATCAGTGCAGAACACTAAAAGGCCTCAGAGGAAGCTGAAGCACATCTTGGACTCCGCTGAAACCCTTCCACCAGCTGAGCTGGGACCAGGATTTCACTCTCTGTCCCTGGGCTGGCCGCAGCTGTTTCTCTGAGCACAATGCCAGCTCCTCTGAAAATGCCTCCCAATGGGTTATGCAGAATTTGATGCAAATGAATTAATGAGAATTCGGGACCTCGGGGTGCAAAATGTACCCAGAGACTGACTGGAGTGATAGCACCTAAGGCTGGAGCAAAAGAGTGTGCTGCAATCTGGATCTCAGCAGAACAGGAAAGTGGGCTTCAGTCTGCCTTCTGCTGCCTCTCATCCTTGCCTAGGATGGCTTGTGCTTTGAGGACAAATGAGATTGTCTTGAGTGTTCCTGGAGACTTCTTTCTCCCTACTTGCAGAAATGCAAATGTGACAGGATAGCCATGTTGCCAAACCAGTTGAATGCAGGTCTGGAGAAATGGATTATAACCTGCATCTGAGTTATTAATATGTAAAATGGATAATAATCCCTCCATGCCTCACATCAGTGTTAGAGAAATTGAGCAATGAATATTGGGAAAAGAATTATCAGAAGTTCTGGTGACAACACAGTAAAAAACCTCGAGGAGCAAATGAATAATTAGTTTTCAGTGCAGGGCTGGATTCTGCATGATAAATAATGCACAGAACCACATGTTAAATGATGAGGACACAAAGCTATACGGGGTGGTTTTCCTGGCAGCAGGCATTGCTCATCCTGGAGCAGAGTTTTGTGAAACGAAACAAGTTGTCATGAAATTAAAAAATGCAGTTACTCCCGGGGGGCAAATGAAACATCATGAATGCTTTAACGCTGCTGTTTCTTAGCTGCCAAGGGCCTGACTCTGTACTCATGGCCAGGCTGTTTAACTTAGGCTATTTGGATGTAATATAATGGCACATTATACCATGTCAAACAGCTTTATGTTGTGGATTTTTGTACAGCTGCTGCATTATAGACATAAACACACATTAAAATACATAATGTAAGGAGGTGTATGCATTTTTTTAAAATGCTTGTCTTTCACATAGTATAAAAACATATTTAAATGCATCTGCTTATCTATTTGTAAGTCAAGAATAATTGTTAGTGGTTATCTAGCTTCTATAGGGATTTTTTATGCCTATAGATTTACTTACATATCACATCACTATTTTTATGTCAATGGAAAATTTCCACCCTCTCCTTTTCTCAGGCTTCAACAATTTCCCTCTGTGAAATATATGAAGAGATGTTCTCATACAGAGAGGTGTTTGCTTGAATAGACCTTGCTTGTATTTCTTCATATAGCATAATTGTATTTTCAGTGTGTTATTCCGCATTTTGTTGTGGTGGCTCTGAGATCTTCTCAACACGTTCTTCTGTCCAATGCATTGGCCCAGTCCTTTTGGCTTTATCTATAATGGGGCAAAAAAATGTCTGTGGTAAATATGATCATGAACATCTTTGAATTAAAGTTTATTACATTACATTTAGCAAAAATTGCAGAAACTGTTACTTGTATTGAAAAATGTATGGGTTGATAATGGCTGACTTTAACAGTGTCTACTGACACCAGCAGAGAGGTTACTGCTGTGGGTTAACAGAAAGAAAAACATTTTGTACACGTACCAGGAATTTAAGACATGGGCAGGGATGTTTTTTGTCACTTGGTCTGGGATAGCAGTGTTGAAAATTGCTCCTGGAGTTGTTGCTGTCATAGAGATGCTTCCTCTGTGTGAGCATTCCTGTTTGTGCCAGGCTAGATAACACAACATGTATCATCACTACTCTTGCAGTGAAATTTGGACTGGATTTATGCCTCTGGAAGTGCAGGTAAAAGCCCCTCCTTCTGCAAGAGGAGTCAGTGGGAAGTGCAGAAGCAAGACAGTGTTTGCTAGTAGCTCCTCATGGAACAAGCCATGCTCCTTGGGAGATGTGGCCTTTTCCGTGTACATTAAGATTGATGTATGCACACCTGAGAACCTCAGGCTTTTGCTTGGGTTTGAATATCCTAATTCCACAGGCATACCATGTACCTCCATGTGTCATTGGAGTCTGCCAGACTCCAGCCTCGTGACTATGTTCTTCTCACCAGATCAGGATAGAAAATAATTCCCTCTTGCCTTTCCCTGTCCTTTTAATAAGCACTTGTCTCACAGATAGTCTATTTGCACCTGTTTGCCTACAGGGCCCAATGGGCCATAGGATAAAGGTGCTGATCCATCAGCTGGGACCATTCTGCATGCCAGCTTTGCTGCTCATCTCCTCAGGAAAGGCAAACCAGGCTGATTTTGGTCCTCAGGGAATGTGAGTCCAGAATGTGCCTGGAAATGGGTGAGACATGTGCCTTGCAAGGGAGTTACAACCTTCTCCCAAGGAAACCAGGAACAATACAAAACAATCTCACCTGAACCTGACAGCCTCCCTTCTCCCCACTGACAAAACCAAGTTTGGTGCAGGAGGTGAGGAATGAGCATTAAGGGAAGCGATATGGTATGTTCTCATACAACTAAATTGTCTGTCTCAGTTGACATACCGATGGTGGATCGTCAGTGCCTGCAAACCTGGAAGCTGGTTGTGCAACAGAAAGCACTACTATGCTGCTGTTTCGGAAGAGATGGCTTAATTATAGAAAAGACAGTTTAAAGATGGCTTTGATGCAAGAAGATCAGTCCAAACCACCCTCAAATATTTGTAGACATTTTCTGTTAGAATTTTAAAAAACAGATATAATTCTTATTTTTTTCCCTGATTGTTTCATCTTTGTGAGAAGTTGACCTAAATACAGCCTAGGTGCATTCTTTGGGTGAAGATTCAAATGCCCAAGAACTGGATAATCTTTTGCATTTTCATAAAGGGAAAACAGTATACAGAAGGAAAGCCTAATGTGATGAAGAATGCCCCTTAAAATAAGGGAAATCCAGTCATTCTCCTCCACAGGTCAATGGAGATACACCACATTCATATCCACAACTTAGTATTTCCTTTTGATCTGTTGTGCTGTTTCAGCCTTGAGTGGAGACTTACCCTATTATAAAGAAATCAAGGTTTCAGAAATCAAGACTTTGTCACTGATTTTATAAAATATCTTCAAGAGAGGACAAATTTAACATAGCAGAGATTTTTCTGGCCATGGGCACTACTAAGCTACAAAAAATAGAATTAATGTTTTAGACCAGCTATTGATTGATAGGTTAACATCTACTTGACAAGGAATTCCATGAACAAAACTAAACCTCCTTTCCTTAAAGAGTTTAGAGAACGGTTGGGTTTTTTCCTCCTCATGGTCTGTTCTCCTAGAAGAACACAGCCTTATTTATAAAAGGTTCTGTAGGCTGAGATGGAATTAATGAGAACAGCAAAACTTTCATGATGATTCTTATTAGAAAATTGAGTAATTCTGACACAGAAGAAGTCCTGTGGGAGAAATAAGTACTCTACCAAAGAAATCTTGGCTTTTTTCCCCCTTTCAACAAGTGACGCTCTGAAACTGAAAAGTGTATTTTTCTGACACTAGAGCCATGGAAACACCACAGCATTGTGTTTTACTGCAATTAACTTCTGTGGAGCCTTTTATGCACATTAATATTTGGTGTAATTTACAGGCAGAGGCTTCCCACTGGCCCCAACGGGAATTTGATCCCTGTAGTAAAGAGAGACAGACTCTTCTCCCCTGGGCCCATCTGCTCCACTGCACTCTCTGCTACCTATTCCCTTCCTTTCAAATGAGAATGATGGTGTATTGATAGCTAAAGCAGGACTCCTGGGCATTATTTCAGGACTGTTACAAACTCCACAAAATTAATTTAATGTCTCTGCCTCTGGATTTATCCATTTGGTCAGTAAATGGAGATAAAACTCATCTGTCAAGTCAAGGCAAAGGGTGGAACAACTTAGTCCATGAGCAGATGACACTCATGCAGCCTGGGTGAAATCAGTGCAATGTCTGTTGTCCTCTGCCATCCTCTGTTTTCTGTGGGATCTGTGCTGAAAGGCCAAAGTAGCAGATTTACAGTGAGGATAAAGTTGGCCCTCCATTTTATTCAGGATTAACCTGGTAAGCAAGGAGCATGACAGGGAGAGAAAGAGATCCTTCCATAAGCAGTTTGCTTGGCATGGTGAATGCCCACCTGTCTGCACTGCAAAGAGGGGAGGAGGGAGAATGGTCCACCTGACCTTTCCCTATGATTAAAATGCTGATCTGATGAAGTCAGAGGAACAAACTGAACTACCTCTCTCGGCCCCCCATTTTTCCTGGAATAAACCGGTGCCATCCGCATGGAGGCAGTTTCTGGAGAGACTAGAGGAAAGCAGCATTAGCGCCCTGATTTATCTGGCCTCCTCTTGGGAAAACTTCCTGCTTTTGAGTGGCCTCTTCCCAATGCTAAAGTTCTGCAAGTGGAGGGAGAACTGGAGATGAAAAATGAGAACCAGAATGTGTGCCTGGATCTGTTTTTCTTTGCCAATCTCACTTCCAAAAGGGCTAAGGTCATTTGATCTCCCCATAATGCACAGAGATTTCAAGGGACAGTGGAAGCAGAGATGCATTAAACCAGCTTGCTCTCCGAGGTGAAATCATGCTTATGAGTGGTTTGTTTCCAAAGCTCCTGCAGCAGTGGCTGTATCTTCCTGTCTGCAGGCTCTGGAGGGATTTGTCTAAAAGGTGGTTGTCTGAGTGGATGGCTGCTCAAACAGCTGGAAATCTTCCTAGCTGGGTTCCCCTGCTGTGTCCTAACAAAGCCTGTAGAACACTGCTACACCAGCAGGTCTCTTTGAGAACATGCTAAGTAAAATAGGACACAACTGCTTTTTGGTGGTCTCTCCATGCTGGCAATGGATGCATAGACCAAATCTCTTACTGGGCACTCACTGAAGAATTCACCTTTCTCTCAGAGATCAGCCCACCATGACATGACAACTGCATTTGATCAGATCTCGAGACAAGTGTTGCTCTATGGAGGGATCAGAGGTCCCTCCCTGCTGTGCCAGCAGCAGAACACATGGCTTATGCCAAAGGTCCCCTCTTTTCACAAGAGCCCTATGCCATCACTTGCTCAGCCCATTCCTGTGTGTCTCAGGAGAGATGGCCCATGGATTTGGTTCAGTGGAGCCCACAGGGGATCTCAGTAGAGTGAAGCTAAACAGTGTGTAGAGAAAGGCATATCGGGGGGACACCATGCTCCTTGCCTCCTGGGTCAGGATGTGCTGAATCGGTTCTGTCCATCAGACACCAGCACAGCAAGTGCTACACTGCAGAAGCACCAGAGAAAGACACTGGTAGGAGTAAGAGCTCTCACTCATCTCTCGCTTCATAATATCGTCATTAATAATAATGAATAAGATTAATAACAATCTTCGTTAGCCTGGGTCTCAGCTCAGGAGCCTCTGGGAGGACAGTGAGCTTATATTTTAAACTTTCACTCCTGTCACATTTTCCTGGGACATGAACACAGCATTGGGTTCATTCACTGACCTAGTAAATGCCTTTTAGCTTGACTGACCAGCACTTAGCTCACAAGTGCCTCCAAGCTACTGAATTGCAGTAACAAGGGCTGAATAAAGCCCCAAACATGTCTTCCTTTAACATTAAGGCATTGGCTTGCTGATGCTGGGTGCCTTGCATGGAGTGTAGATTAAGGATACTAAAAAACTTTGTTACCTTCTGGATAGAAAATGACAGCCCCTGTCATACCTTTAAAACATTGTCAGATTTCTTCAGAGAATTGAGGGTTTTGCTTTTAAGAGATTGCTGTTTAAATCTAGACAGATGGGTCTTAGCAATGCAGCTAACCAGATGTTCTGCTTTACATTACTATTAATGATACTTTGAGTCATTAGAATTTCGAAGCAGAATTTGCTGTTCATTATGGATGCCGAGTTTCGTTTGTTGTTTGATTTTTCACTTACACTGGATGAGAAAAATAGGTTCATCATTTTCACTTTCAAGTTCTATCTTATAAGAAAATAAGCTGCTGCTAACAATAGTTATTAGCCATTTGTCTCCACTGCTCATACCTCAATCATCTTTATTAAATGTTGATTGATTAAAGGCATTTTCATTGCTGTTCCAGAAAGCACTTTTGTAAGTGAGGTGGATTGGCATGTAAGGGCAGTAGTCTTGGCAAGGGAAAGGACTGGTGTATTTCTAAACCAGAATGTACTTCATAGTGATCCTTTTTTTCAGCTTGTACAAGTTGATGTCAGACTAATGTGTAGCAAATGAGAGTGCTAACACTGGAATACAGGGAGAAGACAAGACTGAACACAGCATTAGCCTAGGCTATGCCAGGGCAGATTGAGATTAGATATGCAGACTTATGATTTTATCATGCCTAGCCCAAGCAGGAATACCCCAGAGAAAGCAGGGATGGCAGCAACTTCATTATAGCTATTTATTTCCACATGCACATACTCACATTTACTACAGCATCCAAAAATCTCTGGGTTTATTAAACAGTAATTCCGGAAATTTTCCAAGGATCTTCCAGACTCACCTGTACTATTAGAAACTGCATTGCTTGAAAAGAACTTAGTCAATTCTCAAATGTGCTGCTGCTTTGAAAGACAGAGCGTTCTCTGGACCGACAGCCACACAATCTCACAAAGAAAGGCACTAGCATGTTCCATGCTGCTCTTTTGTCCGTAATAGTGGAAAAGGAAACTCCAGCTGAATGGAAAAAACAGATCCTTCCCTATTAAGTCTGGGTGGCAGTTGTGTTAAGTAGCTGTAACAGAGAGGCATTTGAACAAAACATTAATACTTCTACATAGTTCAGTAACAGCTAAAGTAATATAAACCACAGGAATAGGAAATGGCAATAAACAGTAGGTGCTAACATGCATATAGAGATCTTTGTGCTAGAATGGTTAATGCCTTAGAGAAACTTATAAAGAGAGTGTGAAAGACATATGCTAGGATAATTTTGGCATTAAAATAAAAATAGATTAAAAAGAGGAAAAAAGTGGATGATACAACATTAAATCCAGTCAAAACCTTTAGGTGTCATAGGTAACTTATTGTGAAATAAGAGATGAAACCTGAGAGAATTTATCTGCAGTAGAAATTACAGAAAGAACATTAGAAATATTCAAAGGAAAGTTTAAAAGCCTTTTGCAGAATATCATGTGGTTTGATTTATCTCAAAGTTTCCTCATTCTTTTAGCACTTCCAACCTGACAGAAGCATTTTAAGGTTATATAATAATGTGTTTTACCACCGGTTCTGCATAATAAAGTAATTGCTCAATTAGAGATGCATTAGTGAGAGGAGCACGTGACACAAACGAACTGCATCTCAGAAGGAACTTCTGCACAAGGACAATCTTTTCTTTAAGAACATAGAGAGAACTTTGGTATGAAAAAAAAGAAAGAAAGAAAAAAGCAAGTTACTTTACCAAGAGTATCCAGGATACTACAGTATATCAAGGCATAATTCCTGCAGATATCTGGATGTGAATACATTTCATTAGTGAGACACACTAATGGTGTGGCACAGACATGATGAACAACTGTGCTCTGAAGTGAGGCAAAACACCTTGAAGTCTTTGTGACCCAGAAGGCAAAACATCCTTTGGAAAAGGGGCAGGTCGTGGTCTGTGTGCTCCTTAATTCCTGTGTGTAGCATCTCTCTCGTCCTTGGGCACAAGGATGAATTGCTTTGTAAACAGGGCTAGGACCCACTGGTGGTGGGTTGCCCTTTCTTCTCCCAGTCTGGCATTAGGATTCCCTGCAGGGCACTGGTCTTTCCTGCTGCACTTCCTTCTGGGAAGTTGGGAGGAGAAGAGTGATCTCAGGAAAGGACTTTCCTCCACAGAGAATAGGAACTAAAAGTGTGTGATTGAGAGATGTAATACTTCTGTGCAGTGTTTCAGCTTCATTTTATTGGAATTGCTATCTGGGCTCTGCCACCGATCCTCTTAGGCATTGACTAAGTGAATTTCCCACCACAGGGTGGTATTTCCCACCAGAAAATAAGGGACAATTAATCTGATCTTCTTGATGAGGGATGCAGTGGGACAGGTGTTAATTAATATTTGTGAAGAAATCTGTGATGCTGTGATGAAAGGTGTTATGTTAGAGCAATTTATTGCATTAAATATAGCAGGATTCTTTGGCACAGATGATTTCCACCATGTTATTCACCAAGTTATTTTGGCTAGAGATCAGCTCAGGCCAAGCTGTTACATCTCAACACCTTCAGTGTTTTGAATGCATCCAGATATAAGTTTGGAATTTGCCCATCTCTGCCTTGAAGCAATTCAGTCCCACAGAGTGTAGGATATAACCTTCGAGAAGAAGCCCTGGAGCTCAAAGACTAGGAACAAACCCCTGTACAATTGGCTTTGAGGCACCACTACTACCCCGTCATCTGGATGAGCTGCCATCCATTGTGAAGGGTAAGTAATCATTATTCCCTCCAGTGATCTGGTGTGTTACTGAAAAAAATAGTGCAGGTTATCACATCAAAGTGCAAACAAGGATGAGAAAAAATAGGCCATGGAAAAAACTATCCCACCCGATGGCAGCAGGGACTTTTTTTTATGTGTATTTGCTACATTCCATGCTGTAAAATCCACAACTGCTGCTTTGGGCTGATGCATAGAGCCTGGCTTGCAGTTAAGCATCAG